>NW_006790237.1:1707520-1719676 GCF_000442215.2 Lipotes vexillifer | reverse complement strand
CCGGAGGCGGGGGAGGGGGCGGGTGCCCCAGCGGGGGCGGGAGGGGAGACCGGGAAGGGCCCGGAGGGCTGCCCAGACATTGGCGCCCTTCCCGGCAGGGGTGCCTGTGGCTTTCCGAATGGGGGTAGTGGTGGCCGGACGCCGGGTGGGGGGAGGTGAAGGAGATGAGGGGATTGCGGGAGGTGAGGGTCTCCAGGACACCGGGTGTTTCGGAGAGGAGGGCGAGGTGGGTGTGGCTTGGAGTTAAGGCGGAGGGCGGGCGGGGAAGTAACGCCGGTCATTTTTCATAGTGAAGGAAGTATTGACTTAAGAGTTTTTAAAGAAAAAGTGAGTAGTTACAGTATTGAGAATGTCTAGATTCCTGTGTTTTATCTTTATATTAAATCTTGCAAATAAAAATTGGAACATAACCAAGCATTAATTGAGCAGATTCTGCCCAGAAGCTTATTATCCAGTTACTTCAGATAACTTTAACTAATTAAAGCATAGTCATAAACCAAGAAGTCAGCAGTTGAGACTTCTGATTCATTGGAGCAGTTTTCATCAGTTGAGAAACTAAAATCCATGTATTTTTCTACTATGGAAAAAGACCTGAGGCCTTCATTCAGAATTTATTCGCTTAATTTTGCATGTGATTATAGACCTTAATTATCTGATTTATCAGATTAGAAGCTGTTTAGAAGCTGTCATTTTAGAAATTGAGGGCAACTAAAGTCAGGCACAATAACATTGAAAAACTCACCATTCTTTTCCAAAACCCCCTAAGAGCTGGAAAATTCCCCCCCTCCACCGAGCGCGGAGCCAACCCGAAGGCAGCCCCCTTGTGACGTCATGGATTGCCAGGCAGACTGCTGCGCGGCTCCTGCAGGCCCAGCAGGTTGGTGGAGCGCCTGGAGAGCCGGGAGCCTCGCTCGCTACCCGCGGGCTGTATCCAGCGAGAGGGAGACAGAGATCCGGAGGAGGGCAGAAATTCAGAAACGACGGACAAGACCCAGACGGAAAGGGAATCAGGAAGAGGGTGGGGAAGAACTCCAATCGTCAAGAAGAGACGGAGACAAAAACTGAATCCAACCACCAGTGCCTGCATCTCAAGCCCTGCCCGCGGCCTTCAAGGCTCGGCCTGGTTTGGCTCTAACTGCCTCTTGCATCTCCTCTCTTATCTCCCCCCTCGCCGTCCCAGTGTCTCTGAAGGCCAGCAGGCCCGGATGGATGGGTAGCATTGCGGTCCCTGACAAAGGGTCCTAGAAGGTCTGTCTACCTTGATTTATTTTATTCCAAACTTGGGGTGATGATAGTTTTCGTAAAAGGCACCTCATTTGCAAGAAGAGGCCCTCCCAAAAGACATTTTGTCCCTGGCACCGCCCCAGGGAGGGGGGTGTGCTGTCCTCTTGAGGGCAGGTCCCAGCCTGGGCTCTGCTACCAGCCGCTGTATGCCCCCCTCAAGGACCTCTTCCCTCTCTGGATCCTTGATGCTCCTTCCTCGTCTTCCTTCTGGCTACCAGTGGGTGGATGGGTGGATTTCAGGAGATGTATCAAAGGCTTGACAGGGCTGCAAGGGCCTTCCGAGATCTTCCTCCTCCTCTCCCCTTCCACAGAAGGGCCAAACTGGCCCAGAAGCAGCAAGTCTTTCACCCTAGACCCCCCAGCCACCCAGGCTCAAGGACTTGGGACTCTGGCTTCTCAGCGCACAGCCTCTGACACGCCCCGAGGGTTTCAATCAGAGCTCCCACAGTTCATCCGGGCTCCTTCTGCTCAGGCTGGATTCACACGAGAATGGTTGGGGCGAACGGACAACTGAGAAAAGCCACAGGGGTATGACAGCCAGGGGCGATGGGGACTTGAGCAGATTGGAAAACAGATTCCCCATTAGAAGCGGCCACCACCCTGCTCCAGCCTCTCCACACCGAAAAGCTGGCACACTGTTGCTGGATTGTGCAAAGTCTCTGGTTAGAACTGACATGGGGAGGGCTGCCACGGTCACCCAGAAATCAGTTGAGTGGCCAGAATTGATCCCCAGCATGGCCCCAGGGAGGGCATTACAGAAGGTGGAGGGTCCCCAGGAGAACTCGGAGCTGTTGGTGGGGTCCCCCAAAGGGTATACCAGATGAGGATCCCAGAGGGGCCTCAGATGTGACTGGAGGATTCCAGACAAACAAAGGCATCGCAGAGGTGGCCCGGATACAACAAGGTTCACTGAGGTCCGCCCTCCAGACCAGACAAGGGTTTTTCAGACATGACAAAAGGATCCCAGAGGCACCGTAGATGTGATCGGAGGAGAATTCCAGACATAAACAAGTGATAGCAGGGTGGTTCCAGAGAATTAGGGGATCTCAAAGATGACAAAGGGATTTGGGGGGGGACAGACAGAATGAGAGTCACAGATGGGCACAGAGACATGTATGCAAAGGGTTCCCAGAGGGACCCAGACGTAACTAGGAGATCTCAGATGGGACAGGAGGGACTCAAACATGAGAAGGGGATCCCAGAAAGACCCTGGACAGGGCTTAGGGTTGCTGGCAGAGTCCCCCTCTTGGTGTGATGATCTGTAGGCTCACCCTCCCCTAGATGAGACTGAGAGATCGCGGACACACAAGGGATCTCAGACATCACAAGGGGATCCCAGAGAAGCTCTTGGGATTCTGGAAGCACTGCCCTGCCCCGCCCCTCCACACAGACACATAAGTATAGTCGTCTCTGAGTCCTTCAACCCAAGGCGTGAAGATCTTGGGGCCCCTGGACATGACAAGGGAATCCCAAAGAGGCCCCAGACATGACTGGGGGGAATCCCAGAGGGACCCTGGGCAGGGCTTAGGGATTGTGGCAGCGCCCCGCCCCCGCAGCCAGGACGGGGGATCCTTGGGTCCTATGACTTAGGGTGTGGGGACGCCCACGTGACACAGGCGTGGAGCCCCTGAGAGCCCCCGAGAGGCCGCCCCGGGCTCAGGCCCGGCGGGCGGCGGGCAGCAGCGCACTATCAAACTGGTAGGTGAGCTTGCGCTTGACCTTGCGGATCTCGCCGGTCTTGGCGTAGTTGCGCAGGGCGCGCGCCAGCTTCTGGTAGGTCATGCGTTTGCGGTTGCCTTTCTGCTGGCCCCAGCGGCGCGCCAGGAGCTCCTTGTGCTTCGAAGAGAATTGGAAGACCCCGGCGCCCGGCTCCACCCACCACACGCACTCGCGCATGTCTCCGCGCGTCAGCAGCCCCAGCAGGAACTGGTACAGGCGCAGCTTCTTGCGGGCCCCTGCGGCGGGTGCGGGACGCGTTAGCTGAAGCATCCTTCGGGCCCCGCCCCAACCCCTCCCCGGAACCGCCAAGCCTCTGTCTCCCCATCAAGAGAATTGGGGTGACGAAGGTGGCTGCTAGGTACACCTGCCTGGCTCTGTCTGTGCCACACCCCCATCCGGGGCAAGTTGCTCCCCTTTCCTGAATGTGTCACCCCAGAACCCCCATCTCCCATCCCTGCTTTATTTCTCAGGATGTGTGTCTGTCCTGTGACTGCTTGGTGGCCAGCACATGTCTGTTGAGCGCATGGATGAATCTGTGAAATGGGTTGGCAATGCTCCTCAAAGACTTATGACAGAGCTGACTTGTGGTGAAGAGATCTGAAGTGGGTTTGAATGTGGCCATTTCTCCAGCTCCAGGTCTCTCAGTGTGTCAGTTCTGCGGGGACTGGGATCCTGGGAGAGGCCAAGGGGTCTGACTCCCGGGCTCCTTTAAGCAGCAAGGGCCCCACAGAGTTGGGGGGTTCATAGCAGGCATTGGATACAAGAACCCCACCTCTGCCATTTTCCAGCTGTGTGACGTTGGGGTGGTGACTTAACCCCTCTGAGCTGGTGTTTCCTCAGCTATAAATGAGGCTTGTGTGTGTGTTTTTACAAATCTTTCTGAAGCGCTTAGTACCAGGTGCTGCTCTAGGCACTGAACAATTATGAGCTCATTTAATCTTCATCATAACCCCATGAGATAGGGATGATAATAACAATGCCCATTTTACAGATGGGAAACTGAGGCCCAGACAGGGAAAGTAACTAATAATTCCAACTTCCAGGGGTTGTGAGTAATGGAGGTCGGGCACAGGGGCAGAAGCAGGGGTTGAATAATAGATGGGAGTTGATATTGTGATGATTTCTTTTGCTATTGTGTCCATAATGATGGTGAAGATTTATTGAGTGCCAAACTCTGTGCCAAACACTGCTATCTCATTGACACGTATGATCCCCCCTAATTCTCCCAACCACCAGCAATAGACACTATTACTGTCGTCCCCACTGTACAGATAGGAGACCAAGGCACAGAGCAGTAGAGACAGCAACACAGCCAGCAGATGGCAGACCTGGGAACTGCCCTCAGCGCTGGAGTATATATAGTAGTTGCTTGGGAAGACACGGTTCCTTTAACCTCCCACCCCCCATCTCCAGTTGGAGTCCCTCCCACCCCACTTGCGCCCACATACCTGCCTCAGATCCCCTCCCCTCGGGGCCAGCCATGAGGGCCTCATCCGACTCGCTGTCCGAGACCTCCAGGGCCGGACTGTCCAGCAGGAGGTCCTCTTCCTCTGACAGCACGGGGCTGGGGTATGGGGCGTACGCCAGGGGACACAGGGTCTGTGGAAGGTCAGGGTTACCTGTAGTCCCAGGGGGAGGCCCCCCTTCTCTCACTCCCTCTGCTTTCGTCCCTTGGCGTCTTCCTGGGCCCTGGCCGTGGCCCTCCCCACTCTGCTCACAGCCTGCACTCTGGCCTCGGTTCAGATCTCCATGGCGTGGCCAGGGATGCCCGGGCCACCTCCACGAGAGCCTGCTCCACACAGATAATGGCCTTTGGTGCTGCTCCTAACCCACATTTGTGCCTCTGTTGGCTCGATGGTGCCATGGAGTAATAATGCTGCTTAACCTTAGAAGGTCGTCAGAGGGATGAAGGGGGTTCCTGTGTGCACAGGTTTTGATGTAGTGCCTGGCACCTAGGAAACCTCAATCAAATGATGGGGATTTTCATGGTCACCCTGCCCCTCACCTGGCTTGTGAAGTCCTCCATGGGGTATGCTGGGAAGCCAGGCCCCGGGGCCTCCAGGCTGGGGGCCGGGTCCAGGTTCCCCACAGGGCTGTAGGTTGAGGGTCCGTAACAGAGCTGGACACCCTGGGTGTGGCTGAAGGTGGCCACAGCCGGGTCAAAGGTTTCATAGGAGGCGGCTGGGACAGCTGGACTGAGGCCGTAGCTCCATAGATCTAGGGGGAAGGGCGCTGAATCAGAAGCTGAGAGGTCTGGCCTCGGCCCCCTCCACCTTGAAGCCCCTGCACTGGCACAGAGGGACCATTGTGGGCTGTGCAAATCTCTGACCCCAGGATTTGCATGGGCAAGAGGGTGAGTAGGAGAGGAAAGGGGAGGAGGTCTGGAGGCCTGGGCTAACCTTGTCCTGCTGTGCCAGGTGACAGCCTCCCCTGGGCCTCAGCTCTCCCATCTGTAAAATGGGCCCAAGGGGCAGGTGGGGAGGGTGTTGAGCCAGGTCACTCACCAGGAGCCCCGTCTGAGTCGGGGTAGCTAGAGTGCTTGCAGCTGTCCAGGTCATAGAAGACTCCATCTGGGTACTGATAGGGGTTGAGAAAGAAAAGGGGTCAACCCAGGCTGCAGGGAGACCCCACCCCACCCTGGACCAGCGGGGAGACTATGACAGGCTGGGAGAGGGAGAGAAAGAGAGACACAGAGACTAGGCACCAGAGACAAGGGCAAAGAGAGGGACATCCAGAGATACAGAATTGGGAGATAGATACAACACAGCAGAAACACACAAAGGCCCAGACCCAGACGTGCACACACACACACACACACACACACACACACACAGAATGAGAGACACAGGTAGGGACACATAGAAAGAGATCAGGGTCTCGCAAAGGGACACAGCAGCCAGCTCCTACTAAGACTGTGCGCTTCCGGGAATCCCAGCACCTCACCGATACACAGTTGTGACATTGTAGCAGCTGGGGAAGGTGTAGATGAATTCCCCCAGTCTTGCCTGCCTGGGGGAGGGGGAGGGGCCTGAAGAGTGAGAGGCGCAGAAGTGTTTTTAACAGAGGCAAAGAAGCTCTCCATGCTTTTTTTATCCACCTCCATATCACTCCGATTCATTCCAAGAGTCATGTTGCTTTAGCAATTAAAGTCTAAAACTAGATATATGCCATCCTGATAAACCAGTGATCTCACTGCAAGGTATTTACCCATGAGCACTGAAAACGTATGTCCACGAAACAGCCTTATTCAAGAGTAATCAGCGCAGCTTTAGTAACAGCCCCCAAACGGGAAACAGCCCAAGTGCCCAGAGACAGGAGAATGGACACACAAACTGTGGTGCGTTCCTAGGATGGAATACTATACAGCAAGAAAAAGGACCAACATCTGACACACACTCGATGTCGCGTGAGGAAACCAGACCCAAAAGGGGTCACCCTGTGTGATTCACTTTATATAAAGCTCAAAACCAAGCAAAACTAATCCGTGGTGGAAAATATCAGAGGGGTATATTGATTGGGAAGGGACGTGAGGGAATCTTCCGGAGTGATGGTAATGTTCTATATCGCGGTCTGGCTCGTGGTTACACAGGTGTGTGCCTAAGTTAAAACCTCATTGAGCTGTACACAAGATTTGTCTCTTTTTTGACTTTAAGGCAAACCTCGATTTTTCTTCTTTTAAAGCAAAACTCTTCAAGTTGGAGGAGGGGGGGATGTGCTGGTGAAGGGGCACCCACAGCGGGGTTGCTTTCCAGCACGTGAGTGGGGTTTTATTTCTTGGACTGAGCTGTGGGTTTATGGGGGTGGGGTATAGTACTCTGTGTGTCTGAAATAGTCCAGACTCAATTTTTGAAAATACGAAGTAAAGCAGAGAAGAGAAGAAGGAATAAGTAGATTTACTAAATGTGGGATGGACGGAGGAAGGGACGCAAAGTCAAAGGCACAGAGACCCACCCCTCCCGGTTCGAGGAAGTGGACCAGTCTGAGAGAAGAGATGTTAGAAAAACTTCTGTGATGGAATGGGTAGGAAGGGGGTCCTTGGAGATACCGAGGAAAAGTCAGAAAGACCAAGGGACAGGAAGGAGTGGAGGGGGAAACTGAGGCAGGGAGGTCACGATGGGCCACGTGGGTCTCCCCACCCCTCCCTGACCCCCAGGGCCCCAACTCACCAGACAGCTGAAGTGTGGCCCGTCAAGCCTGGAGGGGGAGAGACACAGGGGCATGTCAGGGGAGTCTTCAGCCTCCTGAGTCTCGAAGTGGTTGGGCAGATGGGGGATAGGCGGCTGCAGCTGTGACCACCACAGCTCATTCACTGCTGCGTGTCTCTGTGTGAGACCAGCCCCACCACACTCACCCACACCAGGACAGGAAGTGGGGGGCGGGGGCCAGGCAAATGTTTCCCCCTCCCCCGGGATTTGCATAGACAGAGGCTGGGCGGGGGGCAGGGAAAGTGAGGGAGAGAAAGTCCCCGGAGAGATGTGGGCGCCCGAGGGCGGGTGGGGGCGGGGAGGGGGCCTTCGGGAGCGAGTCGGTTAAATGGGTCCATCTTGGACCGGGGGAGATAGATGGAGAGATGGACGTTGGGGTAGAGATGGGAAAACACAGAAGAGGCTCAGCAGAGGGGAGGGGAGAGGAGAGGAGGGAAGGGAGAAAGGTGTGGAGAGACGATTCACATGGCCTGGGATGTAGGAAGTATTTATTAAGCCCCACAGGTAGATGGGGTGGGGGACAGACAAGGAGACAGGAGAGATGAAACAAACTGGAGAGACAGAGAAAGACACAGAGAGAGGGAGCAAGAGGCAGAGAACAGAGACCCAAAACAGAAAAGATGTGCTAAGAAGCACAGTGAGCAGACCCAGTGAGTGAGTCGGGGATGCAGTGAGACTCCGAAGGAGACGGGGACAGAGACAGAGATGGAGGGCCACTTGGGAGAGGACAGCAGGGCAGAGAAGCAAGCATCCCAAGGAAAAGAGATCTTTGGGGTCCAGGGGAAACACGGATGGGACGGAGGAAGAAATCGAGGTGGCAGAGGAAAGAGATCCAGGAGGGGCGAGAGACAGTGTGGACCTCCCTCCCCTCCCACCCACCTGCCCCCTGGGTGGGGCAGAGACCACCACCCCTGGGGCAGGCCCGGCAGAGGGGTCAAAGGTGAGGTGCAGGGCAGGGGTCCTGAGTACCACTTTCGGGTGGCCCCCACTTACTGTGCAGCCTCTAGGGTGAGCATGGTGGTGCTGGGCTGGGCTTGCTGCCGCCTGCAGACACCACCCCTATTTATACCTTGGCCCAGCCCCCTGGGGGGGGCAGGGGTGCCTGCGGCTGTGAGCTCAGCCCGCCTCAAAAATCCCCTCAGGGAGGGAGTCAGGGGAGGGGGCTGGATTGCACAACCCCTTGGTCACGTGGGAGGGAGGGTGGACCCAGGGTCTGTCTGGATTTGGGGATCCCCAGGGTTGGGATGGGGGATTGACCCTAAAGAGTGGAGATGGGAGAGGAGCCAGATTTGGGGGGACCCTGAAAAAGTAAAGGAGGGGTCAAGGGGTCCTGTGGGCAGTGGGGGCGTGGGGAGGCTCCGGACTCAGGAACCAGAGGGGAGTGGGTTGCTGGGCGCTGGGGGCACTCCGAGACCGCCAGCGGACGAGAGCTCTGGGGGTGTCAGAGGTGGGGGGGCCCCGGGCTCTCAGAGTAGATGTGGGTTGGGCTGGGGTCCCTGAGAAAAACCCAGGCCCGAAGCCGGTGGAGACCCCGAGGTGGAAACATTGTGGGTGACATGGGAGGGGGGTCCCCCTGGTCGTTCCGGGGAGCGGGAGCCTCCAAGCCAGGGGCTGCCCCAGGCCTGGAGGAAACAGGTCAGCACCTGGAGGGCGGGGCAGCCAGGCCAGAGGAGCTTGTGCACATAGATGCTCTGCTCACTGGGCCTTGAGGGAGGGCTTGCGGGGGTGGGGGTGAGAGCCGGCCCAGGGATCTTGCAGGGAGGGCGAAGGAGTCCGGTGAGGGCCTCGTGGGGGTCAGCGGATCCCACTGAGTGGAGCTAACCCATCTGGGCCAGAGCTTATGACAGTGGACCACGACCCCCCAGGGACCACGAAGCACCGGGTAATAAAAGGCCTGAACTTTATTAATTGTCCACCCGTCCCAGCCCACAGGCCCCTGTGGGGAGCTGGCCGAGGTCAGAGGTCACCAGGCCTCGGGGCCGGGGGGCCCGAAGCGCCTCAGAAGCTGCTCCTGGTCCTGCAGGTCCTTCCGCACCTTCTTGCGCATGTAGAAGATGGGGCAGTCGCGGCTGCGGGCGAGGATGGGCGTCGGGGCCACGGCCACTGCCCGGGCACACCAGGGTCCCGCTGCCCAGCCCAGTGCTAGGGCAGGGGCCGCTCCCAGGACTTTGGCCCCTGTATGCTGCCCACCCCCCCTCCCACGATGGGCTGTTTGCTCAGCGGGCACGGGGGGGAGACGATAACAGCGGCTGCTCGCTCAGGCGCTGGGCCACCAGCCGTATATCACCTGGCACCTGGCGTGGGAACCCGCCCCGCCCACCTGTTCCCTGGGGAAAGGCTGGCCCCGCCTTGGCGGAGGGGGCCAGGACCCTGTGTGTGTGTGTGTGTGTGTGTGTGTGTGTGTGTGTGTGTGTGTGTGTGTGTGTGTGTGTGTGTGTGTGTGTCTACATTTCCTGGGCAGATACTGGGTGCCCAGCACCCCCCACTCAGCAGCCCCCAACCCCACCCCAAGAAGGCTGGGATGGGCACTGGCCCGTTTTGCAGGCCAGGACGCCGAGGGTCGGCGACGCGGGGGGCGCCGAAGCCTGAGAGCCAGGAGCCAGGGCTTTGGTCCATAGGCCTCAGCAGCTCAGAGGAACCTGGGCAGTCCAGCTCTGGGGCCCAACAGGCATGCCCACCTGGTGCAGATGACGTCCTCGTGCAGGCTGCCCTGACAGCGCTGGCACTGGGTCCAGAGGCGCGAGAAGCGCTCCTCCAGGGCGTTCAGGTGGGATACCTGGGGATGGAAGGGCTGAGTGGGCAGCCCTGCGCACCCCCAGCTGCCCCTCCCCGCCTCCCCTGATCCCTCACCTCCTTCTGATACAGCTCCGACCCCCGGGCTTCGCAGAACTTGCACACGGCTCCTGGGGTGGGGGAGGGGGGCAGGTCAGCCTGGGCCGCCCCACCCCTGCCCCTTCCCCGCCCGCTGCCCATCCCGGCTTCTGAAAGTCCCCATCGATGAGAGAACAAGGGAGCAAGTGTGTGGAGAAAACTCCCTGGGGAACTCCCAGGGCGGGGGGCCCAGGACCCTCGTGGGGCTGCCTGCAGACAGGAGCCCCCCACCCAGGGGCCGGGGCCTATCCAGGTAGCCATGCCAGCTCATGGGGCCGGTGCCGGGGACCTTGGGTGACGGCAGAGGTGGGAGGGCCGGGGGAATGGGGCTGGGGTCAGGGACGGTGCTCACCCTGGTGGCTGAGGACAGTGCGGCAGCCAATGCAGCAGTTTTGGCGTTTGGCGAAGGCCAGGAGGCCGCCCACCTTGCCCGTGAGTACTGTCTTGCAGCGCGTGTGGTCCCCGCCTGCATGTGAAGGCAGGCGGTGGGCCCAGTGCCCTCCCCCGCCCCCCACCCCGGTAACCCCGCCTGCCCCGGCTGCCCCCAACCCGTACGCAGCAGCACGGCCTCGGCTCGGCCCTCGCCCAGGATGGGCTCGAAGATGCGCAGGAGAGGCTTGGCGAGCTGCTGCTCAAGGTAGTATTGCGTGTCGATGGGCAGGCTGTGCTCCAGCACGAAGAGGGGGTCCTGCGGGCAGAGGCGCTGGGATGGTCTCACCAGGGGGGCAGAGTGGAGGGGCCACAGCTACACACACAGGGGTCCGGGAAGGGATGAGGGGCTGCGGTCCCTGCCAGGCAGCAGGGCAGGGGCTGTGGTCAACAGCGGGCAGCCAGGGTGAAGGGCACCGGGAGCTGCCGTGCGTCTTCCAGTCATGAGTGGGGGCAATGGTGGGGGGCAGTCACTGGGCCCAGACTGGGATGGGGTCAGAGGTCATGGGCGTCCCTGGCCACGGGCCCTGTGATCCATGCTAGGGTCCACAGGTAGGAGCCCTCAGGTCACCAGGGAAGGGTCAGAGTTCACGGTGGGGACAGGAGATGTGAAGGTGGATGTGAGCTGGAGCTGAAGGTTGGAAGCCAAGATAAGAGGTAGCAGGACAGGAACTAGGGACTGACAAAGGGATTGGGGGGGAGGTGTCACAGGTCACTGGACATCCAGGTAGGACGGGGGAGGGTATGAATCCAAGAGAATCACAAGTTGAAGATCCAGGATCGAGGAGTCAGTAAGAGACACAGAAACAGCCGGTGCTCTGTGCAGCGAGGCTAGGCCCCCTTCTGCACGACGGAGCCAGGAGGGGTCAGAATAAGGGGGGTGGGGTGGAGGGCCTCTCCAGAGGGTACCGGGAGGCCCGGAGCAAAGCATGGTGGAGCCAACTCCCCGGGGTGTGCTGCGGGGCGGTTCTCAAGGCCCCGTGGGGCCTGCGGAGAGAAACACCCTCCCCGCCAGGCCTGGAAAGCAGAAGTGAGAGCAGAGGAGAGCGGGGTGGGAGCGGGCAGCCCAGGTGGGCCTGACCTCGGACTTCATGTAGGCGGCCACGCCCTTGGCGGCACTGATGATCACGTAGGGGACACGGTCACCCAGGCTGGGCGCACTCCCGGGGTCCCGCTTCCTCATCCTGCGGGGAGACCGGGGCAGCAGGCTGGGTGAGGGCAGGCGGGACGGTGGGGGCAGGCTGGGGGGTAGGAAGTGGTGGGCCCAGCTGGCAGGAGAGGCTATTTCTGGCCGGTCCCGCCCCCTCCCGCGCTGGGCTGACCTCTCAGCCAGCTCCACATGGGCCTGCTTGCCCGCGTAGTCTGCGGCTGCGCGGGTCAGCTCCTTGGTGATGACCAGCTGTGAGATGTCGATGCGGTTACACAGCAGGTCGGAGATGACGTCCTGCGCATGCGCCACGGCGCCCGCGGGGTCTCTGCAGGGGGGCGGGCGGATGGACGGGCGTCACCAGGGCGTCACCAGTGGCTGTGGCCGCCCGGCTGGCACCTCCACTGCCCCGAGGCTGGGGGACCAGGATGCGCTCCAGGGACGGGGAGGGGCCCTGCCCGGCCGCAGGCTGCCAAGGGGCAGAGGCAGGGCCGGAACCCA
>NW_006790237.1:1704835-1707275 GCF_000442215.2 Lipotes vexillifer | reverse complement strand
CTCTTTCCACAGCTCCGCCACCGACAAAGGGCTGGGCCTGACACCTGTGTCCCCAAGGGAGGAGGGGCTGGGGGGCTGGGCTCCTGGGCCTGAGGGAAGAGATGCCGGGCTCCAGGTCCGGGTGCGGGTTCCACACACCGGTCGATGAGCAGGCGGCGCAGAGAGGCGGTGACGAGGTTGGCCACTAGGGGGCAGTTGTCCCTGCGCACGGCCTCCAGGCCCTTGCAGTCCATGCGGTCATGGGTGTCGCACCGGGAGGAGAAGAGCAGGCCCGCGTACCGCTTCTTGCTGATGAGCAGGTACGGGAAATAGACCTGGGGGGGACCCGCGGCTGAGAGCCCCTGAGGCCGAGGGGCCAGTGCCCCATCCTGAGGCTCCCCAGAAACAGACAGGGCCAGACAGGGAGGGTCCCTGGGACACAGGAAGATGGACCCTAAGACCCCAGCACCTCAGCTCAGGGGCACACCCTCAGCACTCCGGGGACCCCAAGTCGGAAATGGGCTGGGATAAAGCTAGACCCTAAAACCCGAGATCCAGACACTGGGGTGAAGTCTGGAGAGCCCCAAATGGGGGCCTGAAACAGACCAGAGGCAGACGGGGGAGACCAGGCAGCACTCCCTCAAAGACAGGAGACTAAGGGCAGGGAGTGAGCCCTGGGGCAGGGACCTCCCTAAACTGACAGGCTCCAAATCTGAGAGGTGTACCCCAAGGCCTGACCCCAGCTTTGAACGCGGGGGATGAATCCGGCGTGAGGGCTCCCAGACCCAAGCCTGTCGCACGCTGGGAGGCAGGGAGCATTGGACAGCGGTGCCCCGATCCAGGAGTTGCCCCGTCAGGGCCCCTGCTGCACAGGACAGCCCCTGAAAACACCTGAAAACCAGAGACGCTCCGAGACCAACGGGGTCTTTAGGAAACAGACACCGTTCTGCGTAGCAAAGCCCAAGGCTTTTGGGGGTTTCCAAAACCAAGGTCCCCAAACTCAGGAGAATCCAGGCAACACAATACCTCAAAACTGGGGCTTACAAAAAAGAACTTTTAAATAAATAAATTTTTAAAAAATAAGGGACTTCGCTGGCAGTCCTATGGTTAAGACCACGCTTCCACAGCAGGGGGTGCGGGTTCGATCCCTGGTTGGGGAACTAAGATCCTGCATGCCGCACAGCATGGCCAAAAAAAATTTTTTAATAAATAAATAAAACTGGGGCTGATGAACTCAAAGAATAGGATACCCAGGGCACCCAGATCAGCATCCCTACCCAAACGCACTCAAACTTTGCAGGCACCCTGAGAATCAGAGACCCCCCCAAAACTGGCAAGACCCACGTCTGCCCACTCCAAGCGCTGGGGGGCCCCCACTTACTTTCTCAAACTCTAGCCGGATGGGTGAGGGGAAGTGGCCAGACACCCAGTCCGCAGCCTCCCGTCCCAGGGCCATGGCCTCAGCCACAGAGGAGACGCCAAATCGGCACATGACAGAGTCAGTGTCACCATACACCACCTGGGGAGGGGCATGTGTGACCCAGAGGGTTGGGGAGATGCTGGCGGCTCGTGTGCTTCCCACACCAGCCCCAGGCCTGTCTCAGGCCAGCAGCGGGCAGGCAGGAGGCCCCTGACCTTGGCATTGGCACTGTAGCTGTTCTCCACCGTGTACTTGGACTCCACGAGCTGCTTCGTTCTCTCAATCATCTGGCGCCCGAACCCAGTGACGCTCTGTCAGAGAGAGAATCAGGCAGAGTGAGGGCCCAGGGGCTGTCCCCAGGGAACACGGGCTTAGGGTCCCACCTCTGCTGCTTTCTGCAGGTGTGAGTATGGATGAGCCACTGCCCTTCTGGGCCCGTTTCCAAATCTGCAAAATACGGCTACTGAGCTGCTCCTTAATGGTCTGTTGGAAGTAGGTCCCTGGCCCAGAGCCCTGGGCACAGAGGAGGAACTGACTGCAGCAAATAGTGGTGGAAAGGCTGGAGCCAAAAGAGGCCATCAGCTCAGTGTTGCTCTCCACGGAGGTGCTGAGAATCTGCGGACACTGCAGGCAGCTCTCCGTGGTGCAGGACTACTGACATTCCTGGCCCCATCCCCCTATCCTTGGGCAATCAGAAATGTCCCCCCAAAGGTAGGGTGCTGTACCAGGGCCATGGAAAGACCATTCCTTTCCAAATAAGGAAACTGAAGCTGGGGGAGGAGAAGGGACACACTAAGGAGAAACAGGCATGACTCTTCTGTTTTTGTTTGGATCCGCCCAGAAAACCTTTGTCTTTAACTAGAGCATTGAGGCCACTTATGTTTAGTGTAACTATTGATTATATCTGAGCTTAAATCTACCATCCAACTAACTGTCTTCTATTTGTCCCACCTGTTCTATGTTCCTTTTTCTTTCTAACTTTCTGGAATGATGACTCAGTATTTTTTTTTTTTTTTTTTTTTTTCCACCCTCTCGCCCCCC
>NW_006790237.1:1688340-1704660 GCF_000442215.2 Lipotes vexillifer | reverse complement strand
GAAAGAGGCTAAGAAACAGAGACATAACAGAGACAGAGGGAAGGGGCTGAGAGGGAAATGACAGAGACAAAGCCAGGAAGCAGCAGCTGCTATGAGGAAGCCCCAGGGGAAGCAAAGCCACACCCTCCTGCCTGGCCTCCCCTCGGAGCTGGAACCTGACAGCCAAACATCCACTTCTTTCCACCAAGGAGGATGGGAGATGCCCCCAGAGATTATGAAGGGCCAGTAAGAGCAATAAGGGTGGCCTCGCTCAAAGAGAGGCCTGGCTCTTAGCTGGCTCCTGGGAGGGAACCTCTAAGCCAGGGGTCCCCAGCCGCCGGGCCATGAACCAGTACCAGTCCGTGGCCTATTAGAAACCAGGCCACACAGCAGGAGACGGGCGAGCAAGTAAAGCTTCGATTGCATTTACAGCTGCTCCCCGCCACCTTGCTCGCATTACTGCCTGAGCTCGGCCTCCTGTCAGATCAGCGGCGGCATTAGATTCACACAGGAGCGCGAACCCTACTGTGACCTGCGCATGTGAGGGATCTAACTTGGTGCTCCTTGTGAGAATCTAATGCCTGATGACCTGAGGTGGAGCTGAGGCGGTGATGCTAGCACTGGGGAGTGGCTGCAAATACAGGTTATCATTAACAGAGAGGTCTGACTGCAGAGACCAAAATAAATCAGATGCTTGCAGACTCATATCAAAACCCTATCAGTGGGCTTCCCAGGTGGCGCAGTGGTTGAGAGTCCGCCTGCCGATGCAGGGGACACGGGTTCGTGCCCCGGTCCGGGAGGATCCCACGTGGAGAAAGCCCACGCATTTAAAAGAAGACCCAACACAGCAAAAATAAATAAATAAATATTTAAAAAAAACAAACAAACAAACAAAAAAAAACCCTATCAGTGAGTGGCAAGTGAAAACAAGCTCAGGGCTCCCACTGATTCTGCATTACGGTGAGTTGTATAATGATTTCATTATATATTCCAATGTAATAATAATAGAAATAAAGTGCACAATAAATGTAATGCACTTGAATCATCCCCAAACCATCCCCCCACCCTCCCCAGGTGCATGGAAAAACTGCCTTCCACGAAACCGGTCCCTGGTGCCAAAAAGGTTGGGCACCGCTGCTCTAAGCCCTTGGCGCGTCCTGCCTGACAAGTATCTTTGTTCATCTGGGACCTTGGGTCACATCAGGTGATCTGTGCTAACGTGATTTATGGTGGGGCCCTGGGCCACATGGTATCCAGCTTGACGTCTGGAGGGACTGGAGGCTGAGTAACTAAGGTCAGTCACATGGCGCTCCACGCACCTGACCCCCAATAAAAACCCAGGACACCAAGGCTCAGGGGTGCTTCCCCAATGGGCAGTACCGTGTGTATGGTCACACATCAGTGCCGGGAGCAATAAGTGCTGCCTGCAGGACTACCCTGGGAAAGGCAACTGGAAGCTTCCACCTGGTCTCCCCTGGACTCTGCCCCATGTGCCTTTCCCTTGGCTGGCTTTAATCCCTATCCTTTCACTGCAATAAATCATAACCATGAGTATAACAGCTTTTCTGAGTTCTCAGAACCCTTTTAGTGAATCACTGGATCTGAGAATGGGCTTGGGGGCCCCTGAACTGTAAGTGAGTGTGTGTGTGCACAGGCCCCTCCCAGCATAAGGTCCACCCACTGCCAGTTCTTCCAAGTGTTCCACCCACAGCCATGTGAGGACTGACACAATGTTCAGGAAGGGAGCTCCCCGTGGCTGGAGGTAACCAAGTCTGGAATGTGCAGGGACCCAAACCCCAGGGGAAGGAGCTAGACAGAAGACCTCTCTAGGAATCTCTCAGGCCATGAGCTGAGGCACTGATCCCAGTGTGGCAGAACCTCAGACTCAGGCGCTCTGTGGTCGTGTCGTGGGTCTGTTGTTCTGTATGAACAGCAGAGTAAACAGGCCTAGGATGCTGCTGTGGTGGGGAGGGAGGGAGTGGGCTTTTATGCCCACATTCCCTCTCAAAGCAGAGCACTGCCCTAGCACCGGCCAAGCATCTTCCCTGGGATCCTCACACAGGGACGGGACAGGGGACCCTCGTGCCTGTTCCAACTGTGACCAACTGCGAATTAACTGCCAGAGCCTGACCGTGTTGTTGGGTGAGCCCCCAGCCCCGCCCCAGCCCCCCGACAGAAACATGGCCCTGTTCTCCCATCAGGAGGAGGGAGGGAACCTGCTCTCTGCTCCCCCACCCTCATGGGGACCAGGGGAGGAGGTGGGCTGGGGTGGAGACTGCCAGGGACATAGGGGCTGTCAGGTGACTGTGTGACAGGTGAAAAGAATGAGCAAAACTGCCTCCCTCCCTCAGTCCCTCGGCCTCTGCCTCCCCCGCCCCGCCCCGCCCCGCTCCACCCCAGCCCTCCCGGAATTTATCTGTCTGCAGAGCGCCAACTGCTTTCCCATACACATTTACTGCTGTCACCATCTGTGTCCCTGCAAGGCTGGGCACCAGGGGAGGAACTCTCATCCACTGTGTCACCTGCTGGACCCACAGGGCACAAGGCCCAACCTACAGTGAACGGTCAGCAAGTGTTTGCTGAACCAACGAATGAACCAATCACACAAGCATCCACTCTCCAAAAGGTCGGCGGGTTGGGGCGATCTGGGCCCTGACCTCTACTACACTGAGCCCTGGTTCTCCCCAAGGGGTGGTTGTCTGTCCCCTACCTGCCACGGTGCACTCACCTGTGAGATCTCCAGGCACGGCAGCTTGCCCACCTGGGCACCGGTGAAGCCGTACACAGAGTTGGCACTCACTTTCAGTGCCAGCTGCCGCCCGTCCAAGACCTGCCGCCGTAGGGGGTCTGTCTCCCTGGCCAGCTCGGCCTTGGCCCTGGGAGGAGAAGGAGAAGGGGGAGGCAAAGGCCATTCGGGTGGCACTTCAGGCCTCAGGGGCAGACAAGAGGCCCGGGCCTGGGCACTGGTCACGGTGCCTTTCTATAAAGGGGTGCCACATACACTTGTGCAGGTTGCACACTGCACAGGGGCTGGAGGGAGCTGCCTGCAGGGGGTGCCTTGTTCTAACTCAGGCACAGCTGCAGCTAAGTGCACCCATGACGGACAGGGATTGCCAGGCCGCCTCAGCAAGGCTGAGCTCTGAGCAGGAGTGGGCGGCCGGGCTCAAGAGCCCACCTCTTCCGGGCGCTGAGCAGGTTCTCCAGGATCTGGGGCAGCAGCCCCTTCCGCACCGCCGTCTTCACAAACTCGTCCCCCGTGGGCGTCTTGATGAACTGATCCTCGGTCAGGCTGGGCCAAAGATGGTGGGGGGGACGCCTAGCCTCCCCGGCTCCTCCTCCATCCCCTCTCAGGACCCCCCCACCTCTTGCCAGTCCCCTCCCCTCCCCACTAGCTCTGGATCCCCAGCCCCAGCCAGCCTGAGGCCGGCCCCTGGGTGGTCTCGGGGTACACGTGGCGAGCGGGGCCACCATACCCCAGTTTCTGGGCGGCCCCGGGCCGTAGGAGCGTGGTGTAGCACAGGTTGTGGGCCATCATGATGGACGGGTACAGCGAGGAGAAGTCCAGGGTGGCGATTGGGACATCATAGTACCTGGAGGGCCGGGAGGAGTCAGGGCGGGGAGCCCCCCTGTCCCCACCAACCCCGCCACCGGGCCTTACCCTTTCAGGGGCTCGATGACCGTGGCCCCCGTGTAGTCCTCGCCGCCCTCCGTCTTCACCACGGGCATCAGCAGCCCCTGGCGCATGGCCTGGGAGGGCAGAAGGCGGGAACTGTGGATGGGCGTGGGCAGGGCCCCTACAGCGGGGAGCGTGGTGGTCAGGCCCGCCCTGGGCTCCGCCCGCTGACCTGCCGCAGCAGCTGGGACACGACCTTGACCTGCTGGCCGCGGCTGAGCAGGTAGCTGAGGGGCACGCCGGTGACGCGCGCCATCTCCATGGCATTCACCAGCACCATGAGGCGCTCCAGCAGCCGCAGGGGCAGGAAGGCGTCCTTGAGGCAGTACACGGCCAGGCGGCGGCGCGTCTGGTCGTTCCCATTCTGGGGACGGGGGCGGGCATTAGGGGCCAGGGAGGCAACAGCATGGGAGGAAGGAGGAAAGAAGGGCACAGTCTGAGGACCTAGTGCGGCCCAGAGATCGGGGCAGGGCAGCGGAACAAAGGTCGCCATGCCAGACGTCGCGGGAGTGGGTAGGGACAGGGGTCCCATCTGCGGGGCGAGATCAGAGGTCGAAGGTAGGAGCTCGAGGGGACGGTCAGGAGAGCAGGTGGATGTCCCCGGCCAGGAAGGTAGGGGGGCGCTGAGGGCCGAGGTCGGGAGGGTGGGGAGAGGAGGGGCGGCGGGAAGCGGGTCGGGCGGCCTGGGCACCTGCAGGTCAGTGATGATGCTGTGCTGCACGTCCTCCTTCTGCTCGCCCAGGAAGTGGAAGCTCACGGCGTTGAGCGTGTAGGACCGGAGCTTGTACTCCCGCAGCAGCACCTGCAGCAAGCGGGAGCGGGTGGGCGGCGGCCCCAGGGAAGCAGCCCTGTGAGGGCAGCCCCCGCCCGGCCCGCCGTACCTGCAGCATGTCCATCTGCACGCGGCCCACCATGCTGACCACCTTGCTGTCCCGCCGGCCGGTCTGCCTGGACTGGAAGGACGAATCCCGGATGCTGGAGCGGAGGCCGGACACGCGGCCCAGGAAGGGGAAGGCCTGCACCTGGGGACATAGCACGTGGGGGCTGTGGCATTGGGACCCACAGGGCTGAGCCACAGCAACGGTGACCAGACAACCCATGACACCCCCTGCGGTGCCACCCTCTCTTCCTGCTGGGAGCCCCGCAGGCAGGGGCAGCTCTGGGGCAGAAGGACCCTCTGCGGCTGGGCAGACACGGATGGGAGGCTGGGACAGGGAGAGTCAGCGGCCTGAGGGCTGTGGGCGTGAAGGGGCAAGGACGGTGCCCAGGGGCTGCGGGAGCGGGGGCAGGGGCAGACTTGGGGATGGTGCTGAGCATGATGGGGAGGCAGCGGGTGCTCGGGGTGGGAGGCCTGGAGGACAGCAGGGCACGGCGTGGAGCGCCAGGTCTGCACTGGCGACAGTGCATGAGCCGGGGCCAGGTGTGGAACAGAGGCCTGAGCTGGGCTGGGAGCAACGAGGCTGGGGCTGGAGGGCAAGGGAAGGGAGCGGAGGCCGGAGTATAGACGCCAGGCCGACAGGGGTGGGCCTCTCCCTAGAGCTGCCGGGAGCCTTAAAGTGTGCTTGCTTGCTTTTTCCATTATGAAACTGGCCAAACATAGAGAAAAGGAAGAAAATAATACAATATATACCCCGTTAGGAGTTGAACTGGGTCCCGCCAAAAGATGCTGAAGTCCTAACTCCTGCACCTCAGAATGTGACCTCATTTGGAAATTGGGTCTTTGCAGGCGAGCAAGTTAAGCTGAGGTCATTAGGGTGGCCCTGGCCCAACACGAGTGTGTCCTTAGAAAAAGGGGACGTTGGAGCACAGGGACATGCACAGGAGGGAGTCAGGGACAGTGCCATGGACACCCCAGCAACGTCTGAGGAGACCGGAAGCTAGGAGAGAGGCCTCAGAAGGAACCAACCCTGCGACACCTTGACCAGCCTTCCAGCCTCCACGCTGAGAGACGACACACGACCGTGGGGCTTTGTTACAGCAGCCCCCCCAGGCCCACACCAGATTCAAGCATCAAGGTTTTGCGGGATTGCTGGGTCATATGGTAGTTCTATTTTTAGTTTTTTAAGGAACCTCCATACTATTCTCCATAGTGGCTGTATCAATTTACATTCCCACCAACAGTGCAAGAGGGTTTCCTTTTCTCCATACCCTCTCCAGCATTTATTGTTTGTAGATTTTTTGATGGTGGCCATTCTGACCAGGGTGAGGTGATACCTCATTGTAGTTTGTTTGTTTGTTTTTTTGCGGTATGTGGGCCTCTCACTGTGTGGCCTCTCCCGTTGCGGAGCACAGGCTCCGGACGCGCAGGCTCAGCGGCCATGGCTCACGGGCCCAGCCGCTCCGCGGCATGTGGGATCCTCCCAGACCGGGGCACGAACCCGCGTCCCCTGCATCGGCAGGCGGACTCTCAACCACTGCGCCACCAGGGAAGCCCTGTTGACATATTTTAAAGCCCGAAGAACAAGGCGCTGCACCCCTGCCCACTTCAATCTGCCCCTCCAAATACACGAGCCTTTTCTTACTTAACCACGAATGCTTCCTCGCCTCTGCAAAAAGCCACAGAAACCTGGGCTCTGAACGGGGCAGGCACGGGGCCAGAGCCGGGATTTCAGGGAGGCCTCTAGAGCTGCTGGGCAGCCGCCCACAACCTGAGCCCTCAGTGGGGTGTCTGAGGGCGGCCCCACGCCCCCACCCGCCTGCCACACCTTGAGGATCTGGGCCCGGGAGATAAGGTACGGAAGGTCGAAGTTCTGGATGTTGTAGCCAGTGATCACGTCGGGATCCATGATGCGGACGAAGGCGGACCAGGCCTGAGGCAGGAGCACACCGGGTCACCCAGGCTGTCATCCTGGTCAACCCCCTGCCATGGATCCTCCCCACTCCTGGAATGTTCTGGAAGCCCCCAAGAGCAGCCCAAGAGCCCTCCCACCCGTGGAAGAAAGACTGGGAAGGTGCTTCTGAAAATAACGAATCCAGAGGGGAAACGGCTCAGAAAACGGCCTCGCGCCTGGGAGGTGCAGTGTGGGGAGCTGAGGAAAATGGGGGTTGGGGGGCACGGAGCGAGAGCCACCTGGAGCAGGTCCTCCTCCCGCTCGTAGCTCTGCACCTTGGCGCCCAGGATGGGGGCGCAGGGCCGTAGGGTGAGTGCCAGGCGCAGGAAGGGCTCTGGCTCGCCCCAGCGCAGGCCCAGGGAGCAGATCTGGATCACAGGGTCCTGCTCAGGCTCCGGAAAGATGCCTGCAAGGGGAGGGAGGAGGGGGAGGCGTAGACCTGACCCCTGATGCTCCCTCGTGGCACATCAGGTGGGTGCACCTCTAAATCTCACCTGGCCCACCCACTCCTTTCTGTCCCCACCGCCTGCAGAGCCTGCATGATCCACCCTGGCTCCCCACTGCCGGCAGCCCCGGGTCCTCTTACCCATCCCTCACAGACTGGGCCCACCTGCCCCAGCACCTCTGCACTCGCTGCTCTCTCTGCAGGGAATGCTCTCCCCAGCCCACTCCCCAGCCCCTCCCTCTTCACGAAGCTTAGCCCCTCGCCCGCCCGAGGCCTCCCCTGCCCACCTGTCTGAAGCAGCCCTGTCTGTCTCCATCACCTTCCTCCTTTGCGTTGCGAGTCTTTTAATAACCTGTCTGCTTGTGTGTCTACTCCCTTCTCCCCGAGTGAGCTTAAGAAGTGCAGGGACTCCCGGGGTGAGACTGGCATATCACTAACATCCGGAAGGAGGGAAGGAGGACTCCCAGGCCCCGGGGACACACCTTTGCGGCCAGCGCACTCGATATCAAAACTGAGCACCCGCAGAGGTGCGATTCGCTGCCACTGCCCTTCTGGCGGGTGACTGACCACATCCGACCACAGCACGTCTGCCTCCAGCTGACACAGTGTGGCCTGTGGGGACAACATGGGTCAGCGTCTGCAGGGTCCCGGCTCTGTGACCCCCTCCCCACCCCAGGGACCCACGCACCTTCCCCTCCGGCCTCAGGACGTATTTCCCAGCCGGGAGTTCCAGCCAGTTGCAGCCAACGATGTCCGCGTCCACCATGAACCTGCAGGGGGATGAGGGTCAGTGGGCAGAGGCTGGCTTGGGGGGTGAGGGGAAGGAGGTAAAAGGTGGAGAAGCGAGGCGGGGGCCATACCGGATCTCAAAGTCAACGTTGGCCTCATAGGGCGCGAAGCTGGGGGTGCCCAGGCCGGCAACGCGGATGCCCTGCTCCAGGATGCGGCGGGCGGGAGCCACGAGGCGGGGCAGCGCCAGAGTGATGCGCAGAAACGGGGAGGGGCCGTGCCCCTGGTACCCAAACATGCCTGCAGATGGAGCGGGTTGGCACTGGCCTGGAGGGACCCCCACCCACCTGGCCCCTGGGGCAGCACTCACTCTGCCGGGAGCACAGCTCCATGGCCAGCACGGCCAGCCCCGTGAGTTCCTTGCCCCCGCGCTGGTCCCGGCTGACGGCCGTGTTCAGCTCCCGCTGCAGGTCGCTCAGGTGCTCAGGCCCAAAGCCTGGGTGTGGAAGGGCCTGTCAGGAGTGCAGAGGGCCTCCAGGCGGTAGGGGCGAGGAGGGGTCTTCGGGGTCAGGGCCACTCACCGGGGGGCGCCGGGGTATAGAAGTAGGGTGCAAAGCCGTGGATGTGGCAGCAGACAGAGACGCCCTCGTCGGTGACCCCGAAGGCGCGGATCACCGGCACGGAGTCCCGGGACGGCAGGGGCACCCCAGGCAGGGGCCGTGCTAGGCCTGGGGGTGCCATAGGGTAAGGCAGGGGCTGCTCTCTCGCACACCTCAAAGGTGTGCCTGCCTCCCTCCCGGTTTACGTGTCTACCCTTGTCCTCCTTACAGCCCTTTTCCCACTGCACAGCTAGAGGGAGCACCCCACCTTTTTTGCAAATTTCAAAAGTAGAATCAACTTTGTGTGGGCAGCATTATGAGCTTTAACTTCGGGATAGATCCATGTAACCACCACCAAACCGGGGTACAAGACAGTCCCGTCACTCCAAACATGCTGCCCCTTTGTAATCACACCTGCTTCCACTCCGCCCCCTGGCACTGCTGGTCTGTTCTCTGTCATCCTGATTTTGTCTTTTTGAGACCATCTACAGAATGGAGTCAAACAGTACATAACCCTCTAGGTCTGGCTTCTTGCACTCAGCATGGCACCTCTGGTATCCATCCATGTCGTTGCATTTGTCAAGTTTGTTCCCTTTTATTGTGGAGAACCACTGTGTGATATGTTATCCATTCACCTGCTGCAGAACATGTGAGTTGTTCCTGGTTTTGGGTGGATATGAATAGAGCTATCAACATCCATGGATTTTGTTTGAATGTAGGTGTTTTGTTTCTCTAGGGTAAATACCTAGGGGTGGAATTGCCAGATTCTATGGTAAGAGTAGGTTTAACTCTTACATCTCAATAAAGCTTGGGGAAAAAACCAAAAATTCAATTACCACCAGAAAAATAAAAAAGAGTAGGAAACTGCCAGGTTGTTTCCCAGAGCGGCTGCATCAAACTGTGGCCCCACCGAGCACAAGGAGCTCCTGGCACTGCGCCGCCTTGTCTGCACTTGCTGGTGTTGGTATATTTCACCTTAGCTTTCCTCACAGCTGTGCGTTTGTGTCTCATGGTGGCTGTCATTTGCATTTCCCTGATATCTGATGACACAGCACATCATCTCATGTGCTTATTTGCCATCGTAGATCCTCTAGCGAATTGTCCAAGTTTTCTGTCCACTTTCAAACTGGATTGTTTTCTTTCTCTTGAGATCTGAGTGTTCTTTATTTGCAGCACTGGCCCTTTGTCAGACATATGGACCGCAAACGCTTCCTCCCCGCCTGTGGCTTGTCTTTTCATTCTCACACAGGGGAGTCTTCGAAACACAAGTCAGGGCTTAGAGGAGCTCTCTCCATTGCCAAAGGCTCCCCAGCTTTCTCAGAATGGAGCCCCGAGGTCCTCAGTGGGCCAATGGGATCTCCCGTGACCTCCCACCTTCATCTTCACCCCTCGCTCCCGCCTCACTGGTCTCCTGGCTGTTCCTTAAACATACCAGACCTGCTCCCTCCTCAGGACCCTCTGCCGGGAATCCCGCTTTCCCAGACATCCCTAGAGTTCCTTGTTGCCTCCTCAGAAGGGCCTTCCTGCACCTCTGTGACGCGAGGTCCAGCATCACCATCCTACTCGATGCTCCTCGGTTACCCTCACCACCACCTCACGTTCCGCTTCCTTTTTTTTTTTTTTCCTGGCCGCACCACGCGGCTTGTGGGATCTTAGCTCCCCGACCAGCAACCGAACCTGAGCCCTCGGCAGTGAAAGCACAGAGTCCTAACCACTGGACCGCCAGGGAATTCCCTCCACTTCCTTTCTTATTCTGCCTCTCCTTCTAAAACGTAAGCCTCTGAGCGCAGGGACCTGGTCTGCCTGGAACAGGGCTGCCTCAGTGCAGACATTCATTTGTTCCCGACTAACTGGATGGATGAATGGATACCACACCACATGCCTCTCCCCTCTGCGAGGAGCCAGCTCCTTCAGGCCTCATTTAGAAGATGCCCCCCTCCTCCAGGATGCCCCCACCCCAGCCCTGTCCCTCCCTCTCGCAGCCCTGGTCACCTGGGCGGGGACTATCTGTGTCCATCTCCTCCCACAGAGCCAGAGGGGCTGACCTGACCCAGCCTCCACCGGGAGCCCAGGGCCCCTCCTCCCACCCACCAGGCCTCTGTCCCCCAAACTCACCCACGTAATGGTCGATTTCCAACTGCTGGAAGATGAGGGGCTCCGTCTGGGGGTCCAGGGGGGGTGGGGAGGGCCGAAGCCACCGGGCATCTATGGCCGTCGGGGAGAGCTGCCCTGGACGCGGGAGAGGGAAGCAGGGCTCCGTGGAGCTGTGGTCCTGCTTCGGAAATAAGTGCTAACCGCCTTCCCAGCCCTGCCAGTGATCTCAGGTGGCATCAGATTGTGAAAAGAAAGTCAGGTGGCCTGGATCAGGCCAGAAACTTGAGAGAGATTCAGGAGTCAAGGGTCAAAGTCAGACTGGAAGTGACAGGAAACAGAGGTGGCCTACTGACATGGGGTCAAAGGTCAGCCCCTTGTGGAGCTCAAAGTGAGCCAGGGGCTGGCAGTCAGACGTTACAGGTCAGCTCCATGGTTCAGAGGCATGACAGGCGTGGGGTGCAAGGGGCTCCTGCTCTAGGTCTCACCATCCGCAGCCCCCTCCAGGGCCGACTGCAGCTCCTCCTCCTCCTGTTCCTGCAGCCTGTGCTCTGCCTCCATCTCCTCCATCAGCGCCAGCTCTTCCTCGAACTGCGATGGCCGATATGCCTCATCCTCATCCCAGAGGCCCCCACGGGCCCGCTTTGGGGGCACCCCAGGCCCTGGGCCTGGTCGCCGCTTACCATCCATCCTGTGGGGCAAGTTGGAGCAGGGTGAGGGTGCCCATACTCTCTATGGCCTCCCATGTACCCACCATGACCGTGAGCTTTAAAAAAAAAAAAAAAAAAATCTCCAGAGTGGGGAATTCCCTGGGTCCAACAGTTAGGACTCTGTGCTTTCACTGCTAAGGGTGCGGGTTCAATCCCTGGTTGGAGAACTAAGATTCCACAAGCCGTGTGGCGCAGCCAAAAAATAACTAAATATCAATCAATCAATCAATCTCTGGAGTGCCTGAAGAGTAACATGACTCTCCATCCCCCCACAAACACTCTCCCCACCCCAACCCCCGCCACAGGCTCAGGGGGTGCTGGCACCTTCCAGATGCTCAACAATCATCAGCAATGCCCAGCTCAGTTTAACCCTTTCCTCACATGCTCAAGCCTTCCACATAATTTTTGTCCTCGTTTGCTTGCCCCTTGCCAACCCCTTGGCACCAGCCCTGCACACCCTCCACCCTCTCTCATCACAAACATGGTCCTCAGATCATCCCTTTCCTTCCCATAAGCCCTTGTCCTCAATGCCCTCGCCTGCCCCTCTCCCCATTGGCCCAGGCCTTCCTCCTACAAACAGCTGGGAAGCGCCTCCTTCAGGCCTGTAATTTGAAGTTATTAAAAATGAAAAAATTTTAAATTAGTTATTTATTTAAAAAAATAAGTTGTAAAAAAGTACACTTCTCCCAGCATCAGGCCAGGACGGAGGGGATGATGAAAACTAAGAGCAGACCCAGACCCAGCTGGGAGAGAGTGGGGGAGGGGACAGGTCAGCTGCCCTAGGTGCAAGGGAACACCTCTGGATCTTATAACTATCCCCCCACATCCAGTCTCCCCTTAGTCCTTTTTGCAACAGACCCCTTGCCTTCGAGCTGCCACAGGCAGTCCAGCCTCAGACTACAGTTCCCAAGGTGCATTGCAAGGGGTAGTCACATGATCGTGTTCTTTCTCATGGAATAGGGGTGAATGTGAGGTGTGCAGCTTCTGGGACAGCCTGAAAAGAAAGCCTGCCTTCCAGCCTTTTCCCCCTTCCCCATGGCTGGAGCGTGGATGTGGCGGCAGTGAGCCAACCTTGACCACGGGGACAAGGACAACACTGAAGGGAATGCAGAGCTCCAAGATGGAAGGAACCTGGGCCCTTGACAACCTCCTGGAGCAGAGCTGCCTACCTTTGGATGGTTATGGGGAGACATAAACTTGTATCTTTCCTGGGCTACTGTGCCTTGGTGTTTCTTTATTATAGCAGCTTAGCCTAAACCTTAACAAACACAGCATGGAAAAATTCTGAGCTGACTGGGGATATGTTATGGCAAATGTTGATGGTATACAATGGTACACTTCTCAGCATTAAGAAGGAGGTGGCCGCTGATATACTCACAGGACGACCGAATTTCAAATAGATAGCTAATGGGAAGCAGCCACATAGCACAGGGAGATCAGCTCGTTGCTTTGTGACCACAGAGACGGGTGGGATAGGGAGGGTGGGAGGGAGATGCAAGAGGGAAGGGAAGAGATACAGGGATATATGCATATGTATAGCTGAGTCACTTTGTTATTAGCAGAAACTAACACACCATTGTAAAGCAATTATACTCCAATAAAGATGTTACCAAAAAAATGCATAAAAGAAGCCAGACACTTGAGTACATGCTGGGGAAATGGGGAGTTACTTTTGGGGTGATGAAAACGTTCTGAAACTAGACAGAGGTGGTGGCTGCAGAAAATTGTAAATGCACTAAATGCCACTGACTACACACTTTAAAATGGTTAATTCCACCTCAATTTAAGAAAACAGTATATATTGTATGATGCCATTTACACAAAGTTATAGAATAGACTAAGCTCATCTATGGTACTAGAAATCAGGCTGCTTCTGGGGTAGGAGAGACTGACTGGGAAGGGGCATGAGGTTGTTTTGTGGTGTGATGGAAATGTGCTGTACATCCAACTGTACGCTTGAGACCTGTGCATTTCACCATATGTAAATAGCACCTCAAGTAAAAGCAATAAAAGTGGGGAGGCTGCAATTCCACATCTAGGGGTTTATGCTACAGAAACACTATCACATAATGAAAACCTGCATTTACAAGGTTATTTCCGGCAGCATTGTTTGCAGTCGCAAAAGACTGGAAACCACCTAAATGTCCTCCCCTGGGGGACTGTTTAAATAAGTTACATGAATTCCAGTTCCATGGAATACTATACAGCTCTATAAAGGAATGAGGAAGCTCTCTATGTACTGAGACAGAGGACTCTCAAAGACCCATTGTTAGAGAGAGAAAGCAAAGTGCAGAATGTTGTACATAAGAGAACTTTTGTACATATATATGTGTGTGTGTATATATATATATATATATATATATATATATATATATATACTATACAGCTCTATAAAGGAATGAGGAAGCTCTCTATGTACTGAGACAGAGGACTCTCAAAGACCCATTGTTAGAGAGAGAAAGCAAAGTGCAGAATGTTGTACATAAGAGAACTTTTGTACATATATATGTGTGTGTATGTGTGTATATATATATATATATATATATATATATATAAGGTGTCTAAGAAAATAAAGAAAATGTTTATCATGATTCTAATCATTAGGAAACAATCAAACAAAAGACAAGACTGGCCTGCAAGATGGAATCTTCAAAAAATGTCAAAGTCACGAAGGGGGGGAAAAGGGCCAGGAAACTGTTCTAGATTAAAGGAGAGACTACGTAGTCATGACAACTAAATGCAAAGTCAGATCTTGGATTAAAAAAACAAAAATAGCTCTGAAGGCTATCACTGGAACAACTAGGCAAATTGAATAAGGATTGCCTATGAGATTACAGTATCGCCTCATGGTAAATGGCCTGATTATAATTATCCTGTAGTATCATGATGACTACAACTTGCAAATAGTTCAGCCAAAAAAAAGTGTACCTGAGTCAAGATAAAGCGAATGAGGCAGCACATTCACAACTGGCAAATCCAGGCAAAGGGTTCATGGGTGTTCATTGTTCTTGTCTTGGGACTTCTCTGCAGGCTTGGAATTTTTCAAAATTAAAAGTTGGAGGGAAACACTAAAAATAACATTTTCACAAGGTGGGTGGGAGAATATATCTAAAGATGTTGGCTTTTCATGCATAGTTCTGGCAGGATGGGTAATAAACTGGCAACACTGGTTCCCTGGGGGGCTGGGGTGAGAAGACAGTTTGACCAAGAGCTAATTCATATACCATAGGATTCACGCATTTCAAGTGTATAGTTTAATGGTTTTTAGTATATTCAGACTTGTGCAACCACGACCACAGTCCATTTTAGAACACGTTCAACACCCCAAAAAGAGACCCTCTGGAGTCGGCCCGTCCCCCTCCTCCCCCTCCCCAAAAGCACCACTGATCCACTTTGTCTAGATGGATTTGCCTATTCTGGGCATTTCCTAGAAATGCAATCTTGTGTCTGGCTTCTTTCCCTGTGGATGATATTGTCAAGGCCCACCCACGTAGCACGGGTCAGTGCTTCGTTCCTTTTAATGCCTGAATATTTCCCCACCACGTTGCTATCTCACATTGTGTTCACCCACGAGGGTTGTTTGCACCTTTGGGCTCTTGTGAACAGTGCTGCTATAACCGTGCAAACGCGGGTTTTGTATAAGGAGAAAGAATCTGAACCAGCTCTCCTTTTGCGCCCTCTGATGTAACTGTGAGAGATGCAGAGAGTCAGGACCTGGGGGAGAAACCCGGGTGAAGCAGAGGAAGCTGAGGGGTTTCCAGGAGCCTGGAGGAGTGGCCAGACCTGGCCTGGCAGAGGGAGGTAGAAGGGGGCCGAATGGCAGCCCTGGGTCACTGGGCTGTGGCCAGGGGGTACGATGGGAGGGCAGCTGTCACCGGAGCAAAATCTAGGGTCCTGGACTAGTTCCCTATCCCAGGCACTGCCCTCAGCGCAGTCAGGCGAGGCAGCATTAGAAGGAAGGAGGCCCCTGGGGGTCCCCCCTCAGGGGCCCCAGCGCAGAGCAGGAGTTTGGCAAACGCTGTGAGCTTCTCCTTCTCGACGCTTCAGTAGCAAATACTGAACAGCGAGCGAATCCAGCAGTAACACACTACGATGAGTGTCTGCTTCGGGTCAGACACCAGGTTCTCTGTGACACTCACTCCCTCGAGGTTGTCATCCCATCCCACCCAACCTCACAGCTTTAAATGCCACCTCTACGCTTTTGTGTCTCCGGCCCAGATTTCAGCCCGGCCTCCAGACTGACAGATCCAACTGCCCACTGTGAGCAGGTCCCTTCAGGCACCCCAGACTCCAAAGCCGGGCTCCTGATCTCCCCACAACCGTGCTCCTCGCACCACACCATCTCCCCCGATTCAGTAAGCGGCAGCTCCCATCAAGCCAACAGCCTTGGAGTCACCCCAACTTCTCTCTTCCCCTCAGACCACACGCTCACTCCATCTGCAAATCCCATCAGCTCTGCCTTCCAACGGACGGGAGTCCCACCGCTTCTCGGCCTCCCAGTCTGGTCCCTCTGGCTCCCTAAAATGGTTGGCCGCTTTATTTTGTGCATTGCTGCTTGTCTGGCTCCCCCTGCTGGAAAACGAGCTCCTAGCGGGCAAGGATGCAGTTTCCTTCACTGCAGTATCACAGGTGTCAATAACAGCGTTTGGACCATAGAGGGCGCTCAAGAAATATCTGTTGGGACTTCCTCGGCGGTCCAGCGGTTAAGACTCTGCACTTCCAAGGCAGTGGGCGCGGGTTCCATCCCTGGTCAGGGAACTAAGATCCCACATTCCCTACCACAAGGCCAAAAAAAAAAAAAAAAAAAAAGGTGCTTCCTGCCATCAGCATCCTCAGACCTCCCCTATCCCCCAGACTACTGCAACAGCCCTGATTCCTGACCTCTCCCAGCCGAACCAGCTTATAAAGCCTCCTCCCCCACACCTGGGGAACTTGTCTTCAGGGCTCCCATTCCCCTGTGAAAGAATTAAAAAATTAAAACGATTATGATTAAAAAAAAGAAATATCTGTTGAATGAATGAATAGCCTCTTCCCCCACCCCACCTCCATCTCTGTCCTTGCACCCTGCACCCTCAGTGTTCTCCAATCAGGAGCCAAAGGGATCCCATACAAGTGTGTCAGATCATCCATTCCCTGCTCTGCTCGGATGCTGCCCCTGGCTCTCATCTCATGCACAGTTAAAAGCAAAGCCCTCATCTTGGCCCACAAGACCCTGCACAACTGCACCCCGCCCTTCACGGACACCACCTCCAACCTCTTTCCC
>NW_006790237.1:1679474-1688165 GCF_000442215.2 Lipotes vexillifer | reverse complement strand
CTTTCCCTTGCTCACTCCAGTCACTTGCCTCCTCTCTGTTCCTTAAACATTCCAGGCTTGGTCCTATCCCAGGACCTTTGCACAAGCTGTTCCCGTTGCTCTGCAAATGCTCCTTCCCAGATCTTCCCATGGCTCCCTCCTCCCCTCCTTCAGGTATTCATTTGCTCGAATGTCCCCTACTCAGTGAGGCCTGTTTAAAAATACAGCCCCCTGCCTCATGCTGATACTCTCCAACCCTTTCCCTTGCTTTACTTTTCTTGCTGGCCTTTGTCGCTGTCTGGTGCACTGTAGCAGGTCTTAAGAGTTCTCAAAGTGTGGTGCCCTGGACCTGCAGCATAAGCTTCTGGTGGGAACTTGTCTGAATGCTGACTGTCAGGCCCCATTCCAGGCCTACTGAACCAGGGCCTCTGGGGGTGGGGCCCAGCAATCTGTATATCGAGCCCTCCAGGGACTCCGATGCTGCTCAAATCTGAGCACCACTGCTTATTTATTTTGTTTATTGTCTGTTCCCCACGAGGAGGATGGAAACGCTGTGAGAGCAGGGATTTCATCTTTGTCTCCTGCTATATCTCATGTCCCCAGGAGAGTGCCTGGGACTGAGTACACGCCCAATAAACATTTTCCGAATGCAGAAGGAAGGAAGGAAGGAAGGAAGGAAGGAAGGAAGGAAGGAAGGAACTCACAGAATTTTCACCAAAACTTCTGAGGGTGGTGCTGCTATTAACCCTCCAACACAATGACTGGAACTGAGGCCCAGAGAGGTGAATCCACCTGCCCAAGGCGGCACAGTTAGCTCAGAGGGGCAGAGCCAGGGTTCAAACCTCAAGCAGGCTGGCTCCAGAGCCCCACCGGAAACCAGCGCTCCAGACTGCAGCCTCCAGGTGTGCCAGGAGAGGTATGGGGGTGAACTGCCCTCTGCCCAGTTGGGGAGACAGAATGAGGACAGGCTCATCAGCTTGCTCACCCCCGTATCTGGGCTCACGCACATCTGCTGAGGGATTGATTAAATAACGACAGATGGACCTATGCACTCTTGCCCCCCAGAAAACTACACACTTTTCACTCTTTGGTCTTGTCCTGCCTCTGAGCCTCTCTGATTCCCGCTGCCCTTGTCACAGGCTGGGGACCATGTGGGCTTGTCTTGACTCCCTCACCAGACAGAGAACCTTTGAGAGCAGGGCAGGGCTGATGCTTCTCTGGGAGCCCAGCATCACCCAGCACGGTGCCTGGAACGCAGGCCACTTCAAGGTGTGTCAGTTTAGGCTCCTCTCCAGTGTCACCGACTCCACAAGTCTGCACTGAGCCCCTGCCTTCTTCTCTCGGCCCCCAAAGACCAGCACCACCTCCTTATAGCTCAGGGCGCCCTGGCTTGAGGTTTCCTGTCCTGCCCCCAGCCAAACTGAATTATCACTGGCTCCCCAGTGCCGAAAGGAATGAAGAGAGGGAATAGCATTGCAGGAGGGTAGGGCACAGCAAAGGCCCTGAATGCGACAGGAACCTAAGGGGCCTGGGTGGGGAAGTGCGGGAAGTAGGGGGAGAAAAGGCACAAGAGGTTCCTGGAGTGGGTGTGGCCATGAACCTGACACACTGACATCACCCTGCCCACTCACTCCACCTAAGCTCTGCCCTCGGGGTGGCACCCCCAAACTCGCTCCCCCCTCAGCCTTCTCTCTCCAGCCTGCTGCTCAAACCGCAAGCCGTAGTAATCTTGGGCTCCCCTTTCCTACCCTATCCCATCGTGCGGGCTCAAACCCCAAACACAACCTACGCCTGATGGATTCTCCCCACCTGCACTGCAGGCCGAGCCACCTACGGTCCCCTCCTGCCTCCTAACTGGCCTCCCTCCTTCCACTCTTGCTCCTGCTACAATTCTATCTTCAGTCAGCCGCCAGGGACTTTTTTTTAAAACGCAGGGGAGGGTCACGTTGCTGGGATGTTTAAAACCTCCCCCGGCTCCCTATCGAACCTAGAATAAAAGATAACCGCACACCGAGATTTACAAGGCCCTGCAAGATCTGGTTCTCTATCCCGTCTCCAGCCTCTCCTCTTCCCTCCAGCTACAAGCACTCCAAGTTCCTCCCTACTTCGAGGCTTTTCCCCTGGATGATCCCCCTGCCCGGATCGTTCTTTACGTGGCTGACTTCTCTCTCAAATGTCACTTCCCCAGAGAGACGGTTCCTGATCACTCCAGTTAAAGAAGCAGGCTACTTTGTTTTACTTCACTTGGGATAACGTATCACAGGCTTGAAGGCATTGCTTTATCGTTTATACTTATTACTTGTCTACTGTCTGTCTCCCCCTGAGACAGGGACCTTTTCTGACCTGTTCCGGTTGTAGCGCCAGCTTCTAGAACAGTGCCTGGCACAGAATACTCAATATTTAGTGAATAAAAAATGTCGCTGTGCCCCCACGTGCACCATTCAGTCCCCAATGCCTCCGGAACCGGTCTCCCCAAAGACCCTCCAGGGTGAGTCCACGGAGCCCAGCGCATTCGCCCCCCGCATGCCGAAGGGGCGCCCCACCCTCGTCATCTTCCCGCGCGTCCCCGTGCAGGCGCCCACAACAGGCCCCTGCCCCTCTTCCGCGCGCCCCCAAGCCAAGGGGATTCCTCTCGCCGTCACGCCCCACGCGACCCCTCACAACCCTCTCTCAGACCCACGTGCCCAGCTCCTCAAGCCCCCTTCCCCGCCAGGCCGAACTTCCTGCAATGCCCCCTCTCCCGTAACTCACCCGCTTCAAACGGCGTTTCCCGCCACAGCCCACGCCGCCGTGACCCCTGACACCGGCGCGCGCATGCCCAGAGTAGAGGCACGCCGAGCCGGGCCACGCCCCTACCGCCCGAATAGGGGAAAGCCGCGCCCCGTCTCTCCCACCTCTGGGGCACAGGCCACGCCCCCTCTTTCAGCCGCGGGCTGTGGTCTAGTCCCCTTGCTGACGAACCCTCGCCGAACCACGCCCCTTATGACGTATGCGGGTCAGAGCCACGCCCCCTCCTTGCCGAAGCGTCGCCACCCAGTGTTAGCTGAGCGCGCGCAGCGGTCGTGGGCACTGGCCGTCACCACGACTCCGCCAGTTCTAAGGTGCTAGGCGCGCCTTCTCTGCTTCCCCATCTGCCTCCTGGCCGAGCCCTTGCTCGGTAGGACCACCTGGGCATTCACTGTTCATTCTTCAGCTCGCGCAGCCAGACCTTTTCCCTCTCCGTAGAGGCTGGCCGGTTCGCGCTCAGATCCTGGCCTGGTCGGTTCTCCTGTCTCACAGCCACAGTTTCCCCATCTGTAAACTGGACTCAGCGCAGGGCGGGCACACCTGTAAGGCGAGAGGCACACTGCTTGGGATGGGACCGTCTCTTGTAACTACTGTCACTTCCGCTGTTCCCTCTCCCCCTTCTAAAAAAAGCAATGTTTTTCAGTACCCAACCCATCCCTCCAAGCAACACCCTCTTCACCCTCGACCAGGACTGCCCATCCAGCTCACCTCGGTGTCCCCTCAAAGCATGGCGCAAGAGAAGGAGGCATTAGGAGAACTCCACTGCCCTTCCTTACTTTGAACTCATCTGGGCCTTTTGTGAGGCCTTGCCGGACTTCCTCTTCCAGCTCCCACATTGCCCCGTGCTGACCCCATTAAAGCCCCTATTCCCTTACCTTCTAGCAGTCCTTGCTCAGCCCCCATTACCAGCCCTGACTGGTAGACAACTCCAAGGAGGGACTTGATCTTTTTATTTATGTATTGTTTTATTTTTTTAATTTAATTTTATTTTTGGCCGTGCTGCCCAGCTTGCGAGATCTTAGTTACCGGACTAGAAGTCAAACACGGCCCCGGAAATGAAAGCGCAGAGTCCTAACCACAGGACGGCCAGGGAATTCCCTAATATATATTTTAGCAGTTTCTTTCCATTTACAGTTATTACAAAATACTGGCTATATTCCCCGTGTTGTACAACACATCCTTGAGCCTATCTTACACCCAATAGTTTTCACCTCCCACTCTCCCACCCCTGTTGGCCCTCCCCGCTAGTAGCTTGTTCTCTTTATCTGTGAGTCTGCTTCTTTTTGTTACATTCACTACTTTGTTGTATCCAGATTCCACATATAAGTAATATACAGTATTTGTTTTTCTCTCATTTCACTTAGCATAATGCCCTCCAAGTCCAGCCAGGTTGTGGCAAATAGCAAACTTTCATTCTTTTATGGCAGAGTAGTATCCCATTGTGTATATACACGCCACATCTTCTTTATCCATTCATCTGATGGACACTTAGGTTGCTTCCATATCTTGGTAATTTAAATTATACTGCTGTGAACACTGAGGTGCACGTATCTTTCCGAATTAGTGTTTTTGTTCTTTTTGGATATATACCCAGGAATGGGATTGCTGCATCCTGTGATGAGTACTAGTTTTAGTTTTGCTTTTGGTTTTGTTTGGCCGAGCCACGTGGCTTGTGGGATCTTAGTTCCCCGACCAGGGATTGAACCCGGGCCCTCAGAGTCCTAACCACTGGACCACCAGAGAATTCCCCTAGTTTTGGTTTTTTGAGAAACCTCCATACTGTTTCCCACGGTGGCTGCAAGGAGAGACTTTATCTTGTTCACTGATGTTTCCAGTGCCTAATATTGTATTTGGCACATAGTAAATTCTCCATACATTTTAAATTTTATTTATTTATTTATTTATTTTTAGCTGTGTTGGGTGTTCGTTGCTGTATGCGGGCTTCCTCAGCAGTGGCTACTCTTCATTGCAGTGCATGGGCTTCTCATTGTGGGGGCTTCTCTTGTTGCGGAGCACGGGCTCTAGGCGCATGGACTTCAGTAGTTGTGGTACGTGGGCTTCAGTAGTTGTGGCGTGCGGGCTCTAGAGCGCAGGCTCAGTAGTTGTGGCGCACGGGCTTAACTGTTCCGCGACATGTGGGATCTTCCTGGACCAGGGTTCGAACCCGTGTCCCCTGCACTGGCAGGCGGATTCTTAACCACTGTGCCACCAGGGAAGTCCCAAAATGCTTCACACATTTTTGCTGAATGAATGACATCTGTGACCCCAGGATGGCCAGCACAGTGCCTGGCCCACAAGAGACTTCAGCCAATACTAGATTGAATGAAAGCCCCTTCTCCTCATCCACTTAAACCCTCCTTGTCCTTCAGGCGCGGGCTCCAACCACCGGGAGGTGACCATGAGGTTGTCAGGGGCCTCTCCTGGGCACCCATAGCGCCTAGTCACATCACCCTGAACCCTTCCCAGCTCAGCACCGGGTCCATGGGGGTTGGTGTCCATGGAGACCCTGGCAGCCCCTCCCCACCTCAGACTCAACTCTGGCTCAGGGCAGGTTTCTATTCATACTTTATTTTCCTGTTTTTGTTTTTTTTAGTTTTTATTAAATAAAAGGAGCAGAGGGAGGGGGGCCTGTGTCTCTCGGGCTCTGGGGGAGCCACAGGCCCTCCCCTGCCTCCCAAGGTGCACTGCGTGGTAGGCTTGAGGTGTAAGCTGGGCAGGGAGGGCAGCTGGGAGTGCTGGGAGAGTTCGGGATCTGTGACCCATCTACCCCTCCCAGGAAGACTCAGTGGGCGGGGAGAGAGGCTCCCGGACCCCGACTGGGGCTCATCCTGAGGGTTGAAGGCTGGCGGGGCCAGGGCCTGAGCTCCAAGCCACAGGGCAGGACCCCAGGCCCACCCCAGTGTTCATTCACTGGAGGGTGCAGGGTGGTGGGGCGGGGTGGCCGGGCCCCTCATTCGTGGACGTCCCAGATCTCGGATAGCAAAGGCGGCAGCTTCTTGTCCTGGAGCCGCAGGGCGAAGACCTGCTCCGAGTGCACGGAGCTGAGCGTGCGCAGGCTCACGAGCTTCATCAGCATGCGGGGGAAACGCAGCTGGTCCTGCGGGGAGGACGGGAGGGAGTGGGCGCGGGTCAGCCCCTCAGACCACCAGGAGGGCCCCTCCGTGGGTCGAGCCAGGAGAGACAGTGTGGCGCCCCGTGCGTGGACTAGGCCTGGCTCCTTGTGGAGGGGACAGGGGCTTGAGGACACACACTTGCTGAGAGGATGCTGACCAGGGCTCAGCGCTGTCAAGGGTGCCGGGGGCGGCGACAGAGCTGGGCTGGGACTAGGCAGCCAGCCCCTGGCCCCAGGCTGACCCCACACAGGTCTGGACTTCCTGTCCCTCCCCAAGCCGGAGGGGCTAGGCTCTGGCACCTGAGGCCTCTTGATGCGGGTGTAGGACAGCAGCGCGTCCACGTAGGGCTGCTGCAGCGCCTCGACTCGGCTCGGCTCCTGCACATTGGGCCGGTCGGCCGAGAAGATGTTGATGGCGATGAGGAGGGCGTACTCAGCATCGTCCAGGCCCAGGCGCCTCATGGCCCGCGAGAACTCGAAGATGGGGTTGATGAATTCCACCTGCAGGCCTGCGGAGGTGGGAGGCCCGGCCCAATGAACCCCCCTGACCCTGAAACCGGCCCCCATGCCTGGCCCTTGGCACTGCCCACCTTCAGCAGGTTGAGCGAAACAGCAGCAGGTAGAGAGTGCTGGTCACCCTGTAATCCCGCTGCCTGTCAGGGTGCCTGGCACGTAGTAGGTGTGCCATACCTCTCGCCCGAATGAAGGAACGAGTAATGAGCGTGAACACTTAACTCAGAATTTTCTACCAGCCCATCACCCCCTTCACTCCCTTCCTGCCTTCCCGGTTCCTCTCCTTGGGAAAACGAAAGAAGTTTAATCCTAGGTCACATTATGTCACCCCCTGCGGTGGCTTCCCCTGCTCACGGAGTGAAGCCCAAACTCATTCCCAGGCGTGACTCATTCATTCATCAAACTTGATTGAGCACCTACGGCATGCCAGGCCCCAGGGTAGAGATGTTTATAAGACAAAGCCCCCTGCTCCCGTGGAACTTACCTTTGGAGCTCGAGGGGACAGACAGTAGACGAATATGTAAGGAAATTATCCACCCTGTGAGATGATTCTGAGTTCTATGAATCAAGGTAACACAGGGAAGGGTAATCGGGGCCCACGAGAATCGTGTCAACATCTTAGACAAGATGGTCACCGTAGGGTGACATTGCACGAAGGCCTCCCTCGATGCAGGGTGTCTGACCCCAAGGAGAGGAGGGAGCAAGTTACCAGGATGTGTGAGTGTTCCAGGTAGGGCACCACCCGTCTGTTTTGCCTGGAACTAGACTTCCTGGGCTCTGAGACTTTTAGTTTAAAGCTGGGAAGGTTCCAAGCAAACTGGGATGAGTTGGTCACCCTAGTTCTGGACAGAGGGACCAGCAAGTACAAAAGCCCTGAGGCGGGAGCACATTTGGTGGGTTCCAGTAAGAGGGAGGCCAGTGTGGCTGCAGGAGAGTGAGTGAGAGGAGAGAGTGGGAGATGAGGGCTGAGAGGGACGGGGCCACACCCCGCAGGGCCGGTGGGCCAGGTGAGGACTTCGGCTTTTCTCCCAGTGAGATGGGAGCCGCGGACAATTCTGAGCACAGGAGGGACATGAGCTAACTTGGTGGTTAATTGGATTCTTCTGACGACTGTGTGAACAAACACACTGGGTTGGGGTGGAGGTAGAAGCCCAGTGAGGGGCCCCTGCAATGTTCCAGGGAGAACCAACTGAGGCCCAGACTGCGGTAATGGCAGAGGATGCGGGGGACGTGACGTGAACCAACCTCCTCTCCAGCCCCAAATCCCTGTGCTCCAAGCCTCCTTGTGGTTCCTTAAAACCGCCCAGCTCTTTCCCACCTCAGGACCTTTGCACATGCTGACCTCCCTGCCAGAAACACTCCCCCACAACCCAGTGCTCCCCTGCCAAGCTTATACTCAAAGGGTTACTGGGACTGTCCTGGGTGTTGGAAGGGCCAGGTGTTAAAGGGAAGATGAGGTTAGGAGCAGACGTCCAGGAGTACAGAGAGGTGCCCCAGGGAGAGATAATGGGAGAGAACAAGACTTACTGAGAAAGCCCAGAGGCCGAGGGAGCGAGGCCTTTGCACGTGCATTCCCTGGTGGCTAATGCTACTCCTCACCTCCCTTTTCCTAGGTGATCTTTCTCACTCCTCTAGCCTCAGTTCAACTACGCTTCCTCCAGAAGGCCATCGACTAGGTTACATCCCCAAGGAAGTGCTCTTGGAGGGCAGGGACCAGGGCTGCCCTGTACGGTTGGGGAGGTTGAGCATTTCCTGATGGACTGAGATCCAGCCTCCCTCATGTGAGACCAGGCTTGAGGAGGAGAGAGTGTCTTCTCTTAATTCTTACCAAGATGCCCTATGTGACAGCAGAGACCCCTCTGTTTCATCCTGCGCTATGTCCCACTGTGCAGAGTTGGTGCTCAATAAACGTGCTCTTGTCTCACTGCAAGGTGGGCTCAACCCTCAGCCCACTTGGGAGATAAAGAAACAGAGGCTCAGACAGGGATGAGCGTCTCCCAGCCAGCAGGGACCCAGCAGAGGCGCCACTTGTGCCCCCACCGCCCAACCTGCACTTGGCCTTACCTGCGCGGTGGAAGTCATCCTTGCTGTAGGTGAAGTCTTTCAGGAACGTGATGCACTCGGTCTCGTGGTTGTAGCGTCTGGCTGTCTCCAGCAGCATGATCTGAGAGCGGTGGGGAGAGGGATGCGCAGGGGTTTGAGGAGCTCTGTGACCCTTCAGCCACTGTCCTTCCTCTCCTGGCCTGAATCGGGGGCCTGATCCTGCCGGGATCATCCCTCCCCTCCCCCCACCCCCGCCC
>NW_006790237.1:1667882-1679418 GCF_000442215.2 Lipotes vexillifer | reverse complement strand
GATCCTGCCGGGATCCTCCCTCCCCTCCCCCCACCCCCGCCCACCGTTCTCCCGGCCACACGGACTGCGGTCGGCGTGTTGGACACTCCGAGCTCTCTCCCTCCTCCAGGTTCAGCACCCCCAGCCTCCTCCACTCCGGACACTCTCCCCAGGTGGTTCGGAGGCATGGGGCAGAGCTCTTTGTTTTTTGTTTACTACCGCGTACCCAGCACTTGGAATAGGGCGCGGCATACACTAGGCACTCAATGCTTATTCATTACCATTGCTTGATTCAAATGTCAACTCCCTAAATAAGCCTTTTCAGCACATTCCCTAAAGTGTGTCCCTCCAGCCCAATCCTCAATTATTCTCAGCCTCAGACCTGTTTCCTTTCTCTCCTTGCCTCGTGCGAGGCTCTGATGACTTGTTTAGTATTTTGATCTTCTCCTGTAGAATTCCATCCCCACCAAGGCAAGGACCAGAGTCTAGCTTGTCACTATGCTCCCAGCATCTGTCCTGGGGCTTATCTCTTGGGTTCCTTGAGGGCAGGATGGAAGGGCCTCCCTGAGGCTGGGCGGGCCGGCCATTACCTCAATGGTAGATGCCTTCAGGAGGGCGATCTGGTCCTCGCGACCCAGCTGCAGGAAGCCAGGCACCTGCTTGGCGAAGTCCACGATCTCCTGGACTGAGATGATGGCCAGCTCCGTGAAGTGGGCGAAACGCTGCTGGCGAGCATCACGGGACTGCGGGTCTGCACCCAAGGGCCAGGGCTGGGGACATGGGGGGCCAGGTTACTATCAGGACTTCTCCCATAAGCCCAAGGCTATGGGGGCCCCTTGAGGCAAAGCCTACACCCTAGGAGACCCCCGTCTCAAAGTCCCTGCCCTCTGGAGCCTCATTCTCTCCCCGTGCCCTAGACTGGGGCACTCTGAGCTTGACCTTCCTGGGCCCATCGCCCCTCAAGGCTGTGGAAGGGGCCGTACCGTGACTTTAGGCTGGTCAGAGAAGGAGCGTTTATTGCACTGCAGCTGGGCCGCCACCAACTGCTGGATCATCAGTTCCTGAGCGGCTGTTAACTGGACACCCTCGCCTTCCCCGGAGCCCTGGCCACCCCCGTCAGACCCTGCAGGGGAGGCCCCAGGCCCAGAGGCTGAGCCGCTGCTGACTCCCAGCCCTGTGGGTGGCGACTGCTGCTGCTGCTTCCGAGTCTTCTTCTTCCGGATCTGTTCTTTGGAGAGGACACCTGTTGGGGAGACACAGGCCTCAGTAGAGGTCCCAGGCCTGGGCAGGGGCCAGGCTGGCACTGCTCCCTCCCCGGCACTCACACTGCTCCCGCATCCCAGCCTCCTTGCATTTTCGCAGCCGGCATTGCTGGCACTTGCGCCGCATGAAGGCATCCATCTGGCAGGTTCCACCGCCCCGGCAGGCGTAGCGCCCGGCCCCGCCTCGGATCACACTTCGCCTGAAGAAGCCCTTGCAGCCTTCGCAGCTGAGCACATTGTAGTGGAAGCCAGAGGCCGTGTCCCCGCACACCTGGCACAGCTCGTCGCCCAGCATCTTTGGAGCCGGGCCCTTCTTTCGCTTGCGCTCTGGCTCCTCTGCTGTGTCTAGGATGACTGGCGTTGGTGGACAAGCCATGAGGGACAGAGCCACAGAGATAAACGGCAGCCAGAGGGACAGGTCCATGAGAGATCGGAGGCAAAGAGTCAGAGTGTGGAGAGTGATCCGGGGAGATGGCAATTCACAGGGAAAGATGTGTATGTCAATGAATCCCAAAGAATGGGTCAAAATAAGAGATGTCAAGGACTAACAGAAGGAAAAAACCAACAAGAATCTGGGGTTGCCCATCCCCACTTCTGATCTTTCTCCCTTTCTAGATCCCTCCCTAAGCCTCCATACCAACTCCCAGCCCATGTCCCTGGACCCCGTCTCACCCACGACGGAAGCTGAGTTGGCCCCATCGGTGCCTGGGACATCAGGATCCGCCCCTGGGCACGGCTCAGGGCCATCCTCCTTTCCATCAGGTGAAGAAGACGGGGTGCTAGGGCCATTTCCTGGGACAGGGAGGCACAGTGAGTTTCTCCTGACAATAATCTGCTGGCGGGGGGGATGGCTGGGTTGGGAAAGGGGTCACTCACCAGGCAAGGGGGTGTCCAGGGAACTCGTGGCGGGGGTGGACATGGTGGGGTCACGGAGCAGCCTGCAGAATACAGGGGGACTGAGAGCCTTGCGGGGCCAGGGAGGGTCAGGTTAGGCCAGCCACAGGTTTTCATGGGGCTACCTCGCTTTCCTCCATCTCTCAGACTCTTCCCCTAATGCATACACACCCCACCCCCAGTCCCTGCCAGTCTACATACCCTCCCATCCAGTTCCAATAGGGCCTGCCCCCTTCTGCTCCAGGACAGCCTTCAGGTGGGTCTCAAGCCCCTCCCTCCTCTAGACTCTGACCCTCCTTTAGGCTCCCTCCACTCCAGATCCCGCCCACCGGCTTTTTCCAGATACTGTCCCTTCTGCTTCAAGTGCTCGGCCCTCACTTCCTCACCCCACTTCTGCCGAGGAAGCACCCCTACCTCTCATTCTGACCCCATCTCCTCCTATTATGCTCCGCCCACATATCGTTTCCTTCTCGGTCCTTCCCCATCCCTTCCAGGTCCCGCCCCACCTCCTCCCATCATACTCCGCCCCCACACCTCTCTCCAGGTCCCGCCCCTCTCCGAACACCAGTGGGGGGCGGGGCTCATGGCTGCGCGCGAGGGTCTCGTGGGCGGCCTCTCGTGGGGTCCCCTACTCCCGTTGCCCTGGAAACAGCCGGGGGCTGCGCGAGCTACGGAGGGAGACGGTGGAAGGAGAGAAGGGGGCTGAGCCAAGCAGCGCGGGGAACATCGGGAAGCCCCAGGCCCAGGGGTCTTCCCGCGTCTCCCCACACTCGAGTGCACCTGCTTGCGTACCCTGGGTCGGCTTCTCTTCCTCCTCCTCTGTATAAACCGGCACGCCGACGCGACTCGGATCCCCTCAAAACTAACTTCGCCACTTCTTCCGGCAACCCCACCGTGCGTCACTTCCGGGAGTGGGCGGGGAGTCAGGGTGACGGAATTCCGGTCCCTCTAGGGCTAGTCTAATCAGCTGCCCCGCACGGAAGTCGTATACCCACCGGAAGTTTACCTTTCCGGATAGTTCCACTGGGGGCTGGCAGAAGAGTTCCGGACCCAGTCAACCAAGCGTTGGGCAAGAGGGCGGCATGGCAAGACCCAAAGCTTCCCGGCCTGCCCTGCGTGGCTTTAAACTCTGCCCTGTGCTTCTCTGGGCTTGCATGCCAAAGATTTACTCTGCATCATCTCCACGACTACAGATCCTTTTCGCACACGGCTGATTAAAAGCAGGTTTGTCCCTTCTGGGTTGTTATAAGTTTTCTGATTTTGGAGGTGCGCTGCTTATTGGTTTTAAATAAGTTAAATTACAAACCTAGACCTAGAAAAAACCTGGAAAAAATATATTTTAAAAATAATTTGGTGATAGGAATAATTCTTTTAAAAAGTAACCTTCCTCTACGAAGAAGATAAAAAGAATAGCTTTTAAAGAAAACTCGGGAATTCCCTGGAGGTCCAGTAGTTAGGACTGGGCGCTTTCACTGCCGTGGCCCGCGTTCAATTCCTGGTAGGGGAACTAAGATCCCACAAGCCCCACAACAGGGCAAAAACAAACAAAAAAACTCAGAATACTTGAACAGGTAGAAGATGGAAATTGTTCCAAAGTCTTTCCACCATGATAATCAGATCTATGTTGAGCGTATATGTATTGTTTTTTAATGGGGATATATGCTCCATACTCTTTTGTAGATTGTTTTGTCCATTCCAGCGTGGCCTTCAAGCTGTGTAAATTTCCGTTGCTCTCAGTCTCAGTTTGTAACCAAGCAGGACCCTAACAGGCCTTCCCATGACAGACCCCTCCACTATATCCTCTGCTGCAGATTCTCTCTGAAGTGAAACAGGAGGGAAGGGGGCAGGGCATAACCTTTAAAAGAATGACATAGCCCGAGGACACGACATAAACCTGATTAGAACCAAATAGGTCCAAGATGGCGGACAAGTCGACTTCCACTAGACCTTGAGTCTCAGTATACGCTCCTTGGAACACATCCGCAAGCTAAATGACACACCCACACGCCATGACAGTTCCAAGTCCAACCATAAAGGCCAGAAAGTGGGCAATGGCTTAATCACTGGAAATCCCCACCCCTTCCCCCAAATAGCTGGAATACTCCTCCCACTCATTAGCCTATGAAATTACCCACCCCTATAAAAACTGACCACCCCATATCTTCGTGCCGCTCTCGCCTTCTGAGATGGCCCACACTCTACGGAGTGTGGTCTACGGAGTGTGTTTCTCTCTAAATAAATCCACTTCTTACTATCACTTTGTCTCCCATTGAATTCTTTCTGTGATGAGACATCAAGAACCTGAGCTTCATTAAGTCCTGAGACCAGGTGTGTGATCTCCGTTAAAAGACCTTGGGTTCAAGTCCCAATCTAGGTTTTGGCTGGGTTTGAGTCCTGGCCTGTGGATTCAAGTCCCAATTTGAGTTACACAGTATCATAAGTATAATAATATCTCATGATACTATACACAGATAATAGTATCTCATGCATATTTCCTGAGTTTTTCAGATGCTAAGAACCACCACCAAATGTAAGAAATTAACTATTTGATGATCATAGCCCCCAGATCTACTGGCACCTAAGGACTGATAGTGTTAACTGCCCTATTACCTCAACATCAACCAAGCAGAGAAATATGCACGAGCTGATCACATACCCTGGGTTGCCCCTCCCTCAACTTGCCTTTAAAAATGAGGGGGGGTAGGACTTCCCTGGTGGTGCAATGGTTAAGAATCCGCCTGCCAATGCAGGGGACATGAGTTCGAGCCCTGGTCCAGGAAGATCCCACATGCCACGGAGCAACTAAGCCTGTGCGCCACAACTACTGAGCCTGTGCTCTAGAGCCTGCAAGCCACAACTACTGAAGCCCACGTGCAACAACTACTGAAGCCCATGCACCTAGAGCCTAGAGCCCGTGCTCCACAACAAGAGAAGCCACCGCAATGAGAAGCCCACCCACCGCAACGAAGAGTGGCCCCCACTTGCCGCAACTAGAGAAAGCCTGCATGCAGCAGTGAAGACCCAATGCAGCCAAAAGTAAATAAATAAATAAATTTATTTTTTAAAAACATGAAGGGGGAGGGATAGATTGGGAGTTTGGGGTTGACATGTACACACTACTATTTAAAATAGATAACCAACAAGGACCTACTGTATAGCACAGGGAACTCTGCTTAATATTCTGTAATCACCTAAATGGGAAAATAATTTGAAAAAGAATAGATACATGTATACGTATAACTGAATCACTTTGCTGTATACCTGAAAATAACACAACGTTGTTAATCAACTACACTCCAAAATAAGATTTAAAAAAATTTTAAATACTTTGCTGAAACCCTTTGGGGAGTTCAGGGTTGGAAGATGAGCCACCTGTTCTTGCATTGCTCTGCAATAAACCTTTCTCTGCTCCAAACTCCCATGTTTTGGTTTGTTTGGCCTCACTGTGGTCTGTGGGTTCGGGAGTAACAGCTAATCTGTAACAAAATGATATTTACATCAACAAAGGTGGATGACAGAAAAAATATGGCAGCCAAATCTTACTTCAAAATATAGAATTACCGTGAATTTGAAAGCTACAGTGCAGTCTGACACAGGAATGCTACATCATCAACTCAGATGTCTCTGGCAGTGTTGTAGTGGGTGACGCAATTTTTCCAAAATTATGACGAAGTGTTTCTTTGTTTGTTTAGTTTAGTTTAGTTTAGTTTTTTTTTGTTGTTGTTGTTTTCATTTTGGCAGCACGGCTTGCAGGATCTCAGTTTCCCAACCAGGGATTGAACCCTGGGTCACAGCAGTGAAAGCGCTGAATCTTAACCACTAGGCCACCAGGGAAATCCCTGACCAACTCTTAATAAACTATCAATAAGACAAAGTAGGAATACTTTTGGCTTGTTCTAAAACAGGCAAAGAAGGCCAGAATGGCTGGAGCTGTGTGGGGTGGGATGAAGATACAAGATAAGATCATAGAGGGAACACAGATCCAATCATGAGGACCTGTGGGCTAAATGTGTTCAACACTGGCTGAGAATTCACAAAAAACAGTCCCTTGTCTAGGGTGACACAAGTGGACTACATTTCCCACCTGCCCTTGCAGCTAGGTGTGATCACGTGACTCAGTTCTGGCCAGTGGAACTGCAGCAAAAATAATAAAGGGCAGTGAGCAAAAGCCAGGCCTGGAGGCTGACTCCAAAGTGTCTGGAAATTCAACCCACGCCCGCCCCCCGCCCCCCCGAAAAATCTAGTAGGGACTTCCCTGGCGGTCCAGTGGTTAAGACTCCAGCGCGTCCACTGCAGGGGGCGTAGGTCCCAACCTTGGTCGGAGAACTAAAATCCCGCATGCCACGTGGCGCAGCCAAAAAAATTAAAATTAAAAAAAAAAGGGTTTTAACCAATATTCTTATTTTTTGTAATGAGCCTAACTTGCTGGTTAGATTAAAATGCTATTTTCTTTTTCCTTTTGATTAAAAAAAAATATTTATTTATTTACTTATTTTGGCTGCGCAGGGTCTTTGAGGCAGCACGCAGGGATAGTTGCAGCATGTGGGATCTATTTCCCGACCAGGGATCGAACCCGGGCTCCCTGAATTGGGAGTGAGGAGTCTTACCCATTGGACCACCAGGAAGTCCCCTAAATGCTATTTTCTAATGCTGCATAAATGCAGTATGTACACAATTGAGCCCAAATAAAATTACAGTTTACCTTTTCATCAAATGGTGAACAAGCTCATGAAGACAGCTGAAATGTAATTTATGATTATGTAAATTAAGCTACCTTCAGGACACTAATACGTAGATAAAGGAGACTTTCATTATTGTGAATCAATATGTCATTAACCTTGAAAATTATATACAATTGTCACAAACATTCCTTAAAAAGTAAAAAAAAAAAAAAAGGACAATCTCCAAAAAGAAAAAAAGAAAGAAAGAAAAGAAGAATCTAGTAACTCTTTATCCAGTCGAATCTTGAGGCTTGATTGTTCTGAGTCTGGAGAAAGGTGTCAGGCCTGAGACTTACCTCGAGGGCTCCTGGTCTGGTGTTGGAGGTCGACCCGGTTACAAACCACTATTTGACAGAATAGGGGTGATCCAGGTCTCATTTGCTGAGTGTGTTCGGAAGACATCTCCCAGCTACCTTAGGCAGGGGGCAGTCAGAGAGGACTAACTTACTTGACTTCTTTGTGTCGCCATTTCAGGCAATGGGAAACACAGGGACAAAAGCAGGGAGGCTTGAAAGAGACCCATGTGTTCCAGGATTTCAGCTCAAGAAACCAGGGAGGGAGGTAAAGTTTAAAAATTAAGTTTTTTTTCAAAAAAAATTGCTGCCTTGGGGAAGGTGCTTAATAAATACTTGTTGAATATCAGTAAATTAAGTTGAATTAAGAGACTGGTTCATAACTACAAGAAAGTTGATGAAATATTATTGTCAATGTAAAAACGATGCATGTAGAGTCAACCATTTTTGTAGCGTGTATACTAATTTTTAAAAACATTTTCAGGAAATTTATGTGGAAAAACAAATGAAACTGTATTATCAGAATTCATGTAAAATAGACTGATCAGAAAATATTTTTCACAAAGAAAATATTTTTCCCCTTACTGAATCGAGAATAATCACAAGGCTTTACATTTCTACCTGTTACGAGTATAATTCCTAGAGTTTGACTAAATCATAAACTAGAACTCTTTAAAGAAAAAAAAAAAGAACAAGAAAAGACACTGATGAGGGGGCGGGTTGGGGAAAGAGGGGATCTTGTCTGAGAAAATAGGCCCATACAACCACCGTGTGAGCATTTACGGATTTGCAGACAGGACCTTTCAGAAACCACTTAATCTTAGAGAGTAAGAATTGGGACCGGGGACTTCCCTGGTGGTCCAGTGGGTAAGATTCCTTGCTTCCACTGCAGGGGACACAGGTTCTATCCCTGGTCGGGGAACTAAGATCCAGCATGCCACGCAGCACGGCCAAAAAAATTTGGGGCCGGAAGATGCAAAATCCGGGTTGGGGGGGACTCTGAGGGGGGACTCTGAGGTGTCAAGACTGAGTATTCTGGGCTTCCCTGGTGGCGCAGTGGTTGAGAATCCGCCTGCCGATGCAGGGGTTCACGGGTTCAAGCCCTGGTCTGGAACAACTACTGAAGCCCGCGCGCATAGAGCCTGCACTCCGCAACAAGAGAAGGCACCGCAATGAGAAGCCCGCGCACCGCAACAAAGAGTAGCCCCCGCTAGCTGCAACTAGAGAAAGCCCGCGCGAAGCAACGAAGACTCAACGCAGCCAAAAATAAATAAATAAATAAAATTTAAAAGAAAAGAAAAAAAAAAAAGACCGAGTATTCCAACTGCTGAGACAGAGGAGGGGGAGATGTGGGGAGAGTTAGTGTAGAGAAACTGGCCCTCCATCTGCTGTGTCAGGGAAATCCCTCAGCACAACGAGTGCTCAAAGTGGGCTGTTAAAAATATGGCGGGTTGGGAAAAGAGTGGATCTTGTCTGAGAAAATAGGCCCATACAACCACCGTGTGAGCATTTACGGATTTGCAGACAGGACCTTTCAGAAACCACTTAATCTTAGAGAGTAAGAATTGGGACCGGGGACTTCCCTGGTGGTCCAGTGGGTAAGATTCCTTGCTTCCACTGCAGGGGACACAGGTTCTATCCCTGGTCGGGGAACTAAGATCCAGCATGCCACGCAGCACGGCCAAAAAAATTTGGGGCCGGAAGATGCAAAATCCGGGTTGGGGGGGACTCTGAGGGGGGACTCTGAGGTGTCAAGACTGAGTATTCTGGGCTTCCCTGGTGGCGCAGTGGTTGAGAATCCGCCTGCCGATGCAGGGGTTCACGGGTTCAAGCCCTGGTCTGGAACAACTACTGAAGCCCGCGCGCATAGAGCCTGCACTCCGCAACAAGAGAAGGCACCGCAATGAGAAGCCCGCGCACCGCAACAAAGAGTAGCCCCCGCTAGCTGCAACTAGAGAAAGCCCGCGCGAAGCAACGAAGACTCAACGCAGCCAAAAATAAATAAATAAATAAAATTTAAAAGAAAAGAAAAAAAAAAAAGACCGAGTATTCCAACTGCTGAGACAGAGGAGGGGGAGATGTGGGGAGAGTTAGTGTAGAGAAACTGGCCCTCCATCTGCTGTGTCAGGGAAATCCCTCAGCACAACGAGTGCTCAAAGTGGGCTGTTAAAAATATTTATCGACCCTTTGCAAGATGCCAGGCGCTGTCCTAGGTGCTGAGGACAGAGTGGCAAGTGAAACAGACCAAGATCCCTGACGTTGTGGAGATCAGATTCTAATGGGGAAACAAATGTTAAAGATAATAAGTAAATCACCAGTATCGAAAGTATCACTGGGACTTCCCTGGTGGCACAGTGGTTGACAGTCCGCCTGCCAATGCAGGGGACACGGGTTTGAGCCCTGGTCCGAGAAGACCCCACATGCCGTGGAGCAACTAAGCCAGTGCGCCACGACTACTGAGCCTGCACTCTAGAGCCCGCGAGCCACAACTACTGAGCCCGCGGGCCACAACTACTGATGACCGCGCGCCTAGAGCCCAAGCTCCTCAACAAGAGAAGCCACCGCAATGAGAAGCCCGCACACTGCAACGAAAAGTAGCCCCTGCTTGCAGCAACTAGAGAAAGCCTGCGCACAGCAATGAAGACCCAACGCAGCCAAAAATAAACGAATTAATTAATTAAAAAGTATCACTGGGCTTCCCTGGTGGCACAGTGGTTGAGAGTCCGCCTGCCGATGCAGGGGACACGGGTTCATGCCCCGGTCCGGGAAGATCCCACATGCCGCGGAGCGGCTGAGTCCGTGAGCCATGGCCGCTGAGCCTGCGCGTCCGGAGCCTGTGCTCCGCAACGGGAGAGGCCACAACAGTGAGAGGCCTGCGTACCGCAGGGGAAAAAAAAAAAAGTATCACTGATTCTAAGAAGCACGTGGTTTACTACTGATGATATTAATTATGTCGTGTTAATTTCAGTTAATGAAATGTTAGAAGATGTCAAGTGCTATGGGGAAAAAATAGATCAAGGTAAAGGAGATTGGAAATTCTGGGGGGAGGATGGTTGACATATTCAATAGGGTAAACAGGGTAGACTTCACTAAGAAGGTGGCATTTAAGCAAAGATTTGGAGGAGGAGAGGGAGTGAGTAAGGTTTTCTGGAGGGGAAACACTTGGACAGAACAGTCTGTGCAAAGGCCCTGAGGCAGGAGTATGTCTGGGATGTTTGAGGCACAGCCAAGAGTGAAGGACGGGGAGTGAGAAGAGATGATGTTAGGGAGGGGACGCGGCCTAATCATATAGGGCCTTTCAATTCTGTAATGCCTTTGGTACCTCTGATCCTTTGATCCTACACTTTTTTTCCTGTTTCCCTTATCTCTCATGTCCTCCCTTCCTTAGGCTGCATAGATTCTGTGGTCAACCACCATAATCGTGCCCTTGCACAAATAACATTAATGCCCTTACTCTTTCTCCCTCAGTCATACTTGCCTGGCAAAACCCCAACTCTGGTTAAAATGAACTCACTGCCTCTGTGTGCCTGCTCTCACCCAGCTGAGCTTGTGAGTGGACACACTTCAGATGTGTGACTGCAAACACGCAGAACCAAACTGCAAGGCTGCCACAGTTTTCTTCTCCAGTCCCTAAGAAATCATTTTCTCATCTTCTTTCTCTAGAAGCCCTCGCCCTTTTCGTTCTCACTTCTTTTGCTGAAAAAAATAGAAGCAGTCAGAAAGAAACTTCCCCATGCTTGCCTTAGGGACACTACTGGCTTACCTTCAGAGGTACACTGCTGTCCCTCCCATGACCATGTTTGGACAATCTGTAAGAGGCCAACCCCTCCACATAGGCACTGAATCCCTTCTCCTCTCCCTATTCAAAACTTTCCCTCTTGTTGTGGCGCAGTGGTTGAGAATCTGCCTGCCAATGCAGACGACACAGGTTCGAGCCCTGGTCTGGGAAGATCCCACGTGCCATGGAGCGGCTGGGCCCGTGAGCCACAATTACTGAGCCTGCGCGTCTGGAGCCTGTGCTCCGCAACAACAGAGGCCGCGATAGTGAGAGGCCTGCGCACCGCGATGAAGAGTGACCCCCACTTGCCACAACTAGAGAAAGCCCATGCACAGAAATGAAGACCCAACACAGCCATAAATAAATAAATAAATACATACATACATTGTGTATAAAAAAAAAAAAAACAAAAAACTTTCCCTCTTGCAATGTTTCCTTCTCTCTCTTGCATCATTATTTGTACAATGCTTAAGCCTTTGTTCCTTTAGGATTCCTCTTCACTGAATGCCCACACTTCCCCGAAGTGCTGCTGAGGATGCTTCCTGAAACTTGCGGGCCCTAGGCCCTCCCTCTTTGGGAGGCCTCCACCCTGAAGATCACTTTCCTCCA
>NW_006790237.1:1655044-1667872 GCF_000442215.2 Lipotes vexillifer | reverse complement strand
AATTCCCTCCAGCCTCTCCCTAAGGGACATTCCTGCTACAACATCCTGAAGGAAACCCAAGTTCAAGAGGTGGGGCCCCAACCATTTTGAAAGCGGATCTTCTGGCCTTACTGAAGCCTTCAGATGATGGCAGCCTCAGCTGACATCTGTCTGCAACCCTATGAGCCAGAACTGCATGGTCAAGCTACTTTCAAATTTTTAACGCAGAAAGCCCCCCAATAATAATAATAAATGATTATTTCTGCCTTAAATCACTCAGTTTGGGGGTGACTTTTACACAGCATTAACTAACTAGTACACTCTCCCAAGTTTGCTTTTCTCTAGGTCTACCCAGTCCTTGTAAATGGAAATAACATTAGCACAGTTGTAATAATGTAAATGAATTGTTTTTCTGGCAGATTCTTGGCTCTGTCTCAGGCCTCTGGAATCAGAATCTCTGAGGGTGGTACCCAGAAATCTAGGGCACTTTTAAACTGGGTTTTTGGGTGCTCCTAAATATTTAAGAAACTTAATTATGGAAAACGGGGCAGACAGAGACACTGCAAATTATTTTTATGCTTTTTCAATGGTGGTAGGGCTATGGACTTTTTGTGTGTTTCAGTATTTTCCAAATAAAACAATAGGAATCAGGGGTCCTGACACTTTGGCAGTCCCACTTAATATGGGGCAGAAGACGTCTAGTCTGACCCTCTCTTCCTTCCCCCAAACCTTTCACAAACGCCCCGCCCATACATTTGTTTGCCCTAGAAAACTCTTGTGGTTAATGAGAAAATATGAAGTGAAAGTTATAAGTAAAGAATGGGTAAGGGGGGGGCGCAGGAGACTCTCCACCACCAGCGAAGTCGGGAGTGAGGCAGGCCAATTCTTCCGGCGACCCTACCAAAATATTTGGCACATTCCTCCCAAAATACCACCCATCACTCCCACATCACCCACGAAGAAACTCCGTGTCTTAGTCACCTCTCAAACCTGGAAGTGGGCAGTGAACAGGGCGCAGTCTCCGGGGAAAGAAAACGGAACCGCAGGACGCCTGGGTCCACACGGGTCCCCAGAGATGTCTCCGCCACCGCTGCTGCTGCTGCTACCGTTGCTGACCATGGAGCCCGCTGGGGCCACGTTGATCCGGTAATGGGGACCCCCACAACCCCAAAACCTGGGACGGACTTCCTCCCTCTTACCCTTCAAGTCTGGGGCTCCCCAGTTCAGCGACCCCCAAACCTGACACCCCAGAATCCATGATTCCTATCTTTTGGGTTCCCAGATCTCCAAATTGGGCTCTCACCCCTGAGGGGTCCACCCTGATATCTCGTAAGACCCAAGCCCTTTGAGTCTAAGGTCCTGCACCCTGAGACCCTTGGTTGGGGACCATCCCAATCTTCTTAGTACACATTTTTGGGAGAACTCTGCTGATCCCACCCTGAGCTTTGATGATCTGATACTGAGATCTCCAGACCTGTGACACCCGTCTTCCAACAGATCTTGGAGACCCTGGTCTGTGACATTTAAAGTGAGACTCCCCCAGATTCGCATCTTCCAAATTGTTGAGGGCTCAAGAAGTCCAGTTTTGGGGACTCCTATGACCTCCCCCCCACCTCTGGTGCCTCCCCCAATCTCTCCCTTCCTCTCTTCTCTCCACTCCCTGGAACTCTTGATGGGGGGAGGGGGGGTCTACTTTTCCAGGAAACACTTTTTCCCCACTTCACATTCTTAAGCTTCTCAAAGACTAAGTCATGGGTGGTGGCCACAAACATCCGGGGGGCAGGGCCCCAAGGAGAAACTACAGGCAGGTACAAACAGATTACTGCATGTGATGTTTGCTAACCTACTTTTTGAACTTAAGAGGTCATAGCCACTTCCCAAATCAACGCAAAAAGCTATGATTCTCTGAGTTGACTCAGGACCACCAACATCGGCTTGAGCAGGCCCCAGGAACTTGTTAGAAATGCAGATCCTCAGGCTCCATCCTAGACCTACTCAATCAGAAACCAGCAGTTCTAGGGACTTCCCAGGTGGTCCAGTGAATAAGACTCTGTACTCCCAATGCAGGGGGCATGGGTTTGATCCCTGGTTGGATAACTGAGATCCCGCATGATGCATGGTGTGGCCAAAAAAGAAAAGAAAAGAAAAAGAAAAAAATGAAATTTAGCAGTTCTAAATTTTAACTAGCCCTCAAGGTCAGGGATTGGCAAAACACTCAGCTCAGGAGCTAAATCCAGCCTACCACCTGTTTTTGCAAATAAAGTTTAATGGAATTCAGCCATGTTCATTTGTTTACATGTTGCCTATGGCTGCTTTTGTGCTATATTGACAGAATGAGTAGTTGCAACAGAGATGGATGGCCTGCAAAACCTTTACAAAAAAACCTTTCCTATCACCCCTGCTCTAGGTGATTCTGCTTCAAAACAACTTTGCAAAAACACTGGCATAGAGAGCTACTTTCCCCTTTGTAGTGGCTGAATGGATTCCATTCTAGACTTTTTTTTTTTTTTTTTTTTTGCGGTACGCTGGCCTCCTCTCACTGTTGTGGCCTCTCCCGTTGCGGAGCACAGGTTCCGGACGCGCAGGCTCAGAGGCCATGGCTCACGGGCCCAGCCGCTCCGCGGCATGTGGGATGTGGGATCTTCCCGGACCGGGGCACGAACCCGTGTCCCCTGCATCGGCAGGCGGACTCTCAACCACTGCACCACCAGGGAAGCCCTAGGCATGTTTTATAGCAGAGCTGAGATGTACCCAGCGTTGGCCATTGTGTGGATAACAGTTTTCAAAATCAGGCACATCTTTGTGCACTTTTCTAATGATCTCCTATAGATGAAATTCCTAGAATTAAAACTAATTGGCTTAAAAGCTGCACTCCCAATTTTGACTCATGAAGTTACCAAACTATCCTCCAGAAAGTTTGTATCAATCTACACCTCCTAACCTCCTAGCCAACAGTGAGTATTGGTAATTCTGTGCCAATCTGCAGGGGGGAAAAAAAAAAAGAAAAAGAAAAGGTCTCTCACTCTTGTTATTCCCCTTTCTTTGATAACTATTGGGGCTGAACATATTTTCATGTGTTTAGAAGTTGTATTTCTTTTGAAAATTACCTGCTTATTTCTTTTGACCATTTTCCTACTTAATGTCAAGAACTGTAAAGTTAGTTTGCCACAGTTTCATGGCTGCTGGTGGAAGGCACAAGGTTCCCAGGTGTGAAGCAAAGGACATTTTAGTACTCCCAGCAATAGTAGTAGCCAGTTTTGTGCCAGATTTCTGGAAGCCTTTTTGGGAGCCTCGGTTCCCACAGGGTGAAAGGAACGGACTCAGGTGATATGTGCACAAGCAGTGAGGTGCATTACAGCAGGGGAAACCCTAGGCTTGAATCTTTTATAATGGATCATATGCCTGCCTGCCCTTTGCTCCAGAGAGAGAGACACTCTCTCTCTTCCAAGGCTGTTCACTAAACAAAATCCTTGAAAAGACACTCAGGACATAGGCAGTCTGTGCCTCTGCAGAAATATAAGACTCATGAATAAGTGCCTCCCCGCACAGGGTTGCTTATCTTATTCTTATTTATTTGTAGAAGCTCTTTGCATTTTAGAGATACTAACTCTTTGACATACAACTTGTAATTATTTCCACTAGATATTTTTCTCTTTTAACTTTGTATGTTGGGGGGTGTACAGAAGTTTAAAATTTTAGAGACAGCCTTGTCAATATTTCTCCCATGATTTCTGATCTTCCCATCTTTTCTGAGAAAAGCCCTCCTTTTTCTAGAATTATTAAACACTTTACTTCCAGTGCTCTTATAATTTTACACTGCACATTAAGTGTGATGTACATTTGATATATCTGGAATATATTTTACTGTAAAAAGTAAAATTGGGATTTGGTGCTTACATTTTTGCCCCAGTGCTGAAAGTATGTAAGGGCTTTTGCAAAGGCTAGTTTTATGTTGGGGTTTTGGGCATTTTTAAAAGTTTATTTTATTGCAGTATAGCTGATTTACAATGTGTTAATTTCCGCTGTACAGCAAAGTGATTCAGAGATATATGCTATATATATATATTCGTTTCCATTATGGTTTATCACAGGATATTGAATACAGTTTCCTGTGCTATGCAGTAGGGCCTTGTTGTTTATCCATTCTATTTATATATACATAATAGTCTGCATCTGCTAAATCCCAAACTCCCCATCCATCCCTCTGCCACCACGGCCCCCCACCCCGGCATATGTTAGGGTCTTTGGAAAACTTTGTGTACGTCCATTCCGGAATGGCTTACTTTACATAATTTGGAAGGTCTTTTATTGAAACGTTTTGGGGAAAGTCTGTTTGGAATGGCGCACTCTTGTAGAATCTTTGGGGAAATCTGTCATCGTGGTTTGGTAGGTGTTTGGTAGGGTTTCTGGTAATGACTATTACTACAGGGTCATGGAGATGCTTACATTGTCATTATATCCTATTTGGGGAAGTCTGTTACAGAGGATCTCCAGAAAGGGTAGCTCCTTAGCTGTTGGTATCTCCTTCCCCCACAGGATCCCACTTCGTAAAGTCTACACTGGACTCAGGGCCCTGAACCCACTGAGGGGATGGGATAAGCCAGCAGAGCCCCCCAGGTTGGGGGCTCCATCCCCTGGGGACAAGGACTTCTTTGTGCCTCTCTCCAACTACATGAACGTGAGTCACAGCCCCACACAGCCCCCCGTCGCCGTCCCCAACCTTCCTGCCCTTGAAGTCAAGCTCTTCATCCAGGACCTCTCCTATTTTGCCATCAGGTCCAGTATTACGGGGAAATTGGGCTGGGAACGCCCCCCAAAAATTTCTCTGTCGTCTTCGACACTGGTTCCTCCAATCTCTGGGTCCCCTCCGTGAGATGCCACTTCTCCAGTCTGCCCTGCTGTGAGCTGTCATGGGGGAGAATAAGGCTGAGTGGGGGTAAAGGGAGAAGGGGGGCTGGGCCCGGTCTTCCCAAGGGTTTTTGAGGACCTGTTCTCTTCCAACGCACCCTCACAGGTGAGTTGGCCGGAAAGGCAGGAGGCACTGGGGAGACCTCTTGCCCCCAGTGACAGCTCCCTCACCTTCTGACCTAGGGCTCCATCACCGCTTCAACCCCAAAGCCTCCAGCTCCTTCCGGCCCAATGGGACCAAGTTTGCCATTCAATACGGAACTGGCCGCCTAGAAGGCATCCTGAGTGAGGACAAGCTGACTGTGCGTGACCTTGGCCCCGGGAAGGCTTGAGCCTGGGAGAAGCCCACCTCTAGGATCTGGTTTAGGGAGGGGCTTGAAGAGGCGGGGCCTCCAAAGTAAACGGATGGGGCTTTTGAGTTGCGAGGCAGGGCCTCCTGGGGAAGAGGGCGTGGCTTCCCAGGCAGGAGTGGGCCTTCTCAAGTTACAGGGCAAAGCTTCCTAGGAAGTTGGAGTCGTTTACAGATGTCCCCAGACCTGGGATTCATACCTTGGTTTGGGAGACTTCAGAGACATGTAGGTAATGTCCTCCCGGAAGTAACTTACTCCATTTGAATCTACCCCAGATTGGGGGAATCACAGGTGCATCGGTGATTTTTGGGGAGGCTCTGTGGGAGCCCAGCCTGGTCTTCACATTTGCCCACTTCGATGGGATATTGGGCCTCGGTTTTCCCGCTCTGGCTGTGGGAGGAGTTCTGCCCCCGCTGGATAAACTGGTGGACCAGGGGCTTCTGGATAAGCCTGTCTTCTCCTTCTACCTCAACAGGTAATGGCGGAGGGTCTACCTTCCTCTGAGTCCTAGCCCCAAGAAGGAAGTTCTGCCCTCCTTCAGGAAGTCCCTTGCCCAATAAAGGAAGTCCCACTCTCCATTCAGGAAGTCACCGCCCCAATATAAGAAACACACGAACCCTATTCATAAGTTCATAAGTTCCACTCACTAAGCAACACCTTAAAGAAACTCACCATCATTTAAAACGTTCATTGTTTCAAACTCAAACCAGGAAATTCCATGCCCTACCCCATCAAATACTGAATTTAAGAACCCCATCTTCACCATAAAGAAATCCCAATTCCATTTGAGAACACATGTCAGAAGTCAGGAATTGCCCATTTTAATCTAAGAAGTTACATCTACCTTTTAGGAAGCTTAAAACTTATGCTCAGAAAGCCCAAGCTGTTATCCAGGTAGTCTCCGGGCAGGAAATTCTATGTCCCTTCAGTTATCCGGACGTCCAACCCAGGAAGTCCCACCCACCTCTTTTTTTTTTGTCTGCAGCTTGTGCCCCCTGCAGTGGAAGGGCGGAGTCCTAACCACTGAACAGCCAGGGAATCCCCCCACCCACCTCTTAGTAGATCCTGACCTTCCACACTTCCAGGAAGTGCCCGCCCCCACCCCCGCCTTCCTATCACTTTCAGCCAACTGAGGAAGTCTAATTCCCCGGAAGTTCTAGACATGCAGTTCAGAAAGTCTCATCGTCCACTCGGGGAGACTGATTCCTCACAATCACACCTACCAAGGCCAATTCAGAAACCTCAGTGCTCCACTCCCCACAAAAGTTCTACCTTCTATGGTCAAATCAAGAAGTCCTATGCCCACTTCAGGAAGCTCCCAAGACCCTAAAATCCTAACCTCCACCAAGAAAAGCCCCATTTCTCTTCACTTCTTGCCTTGCTTCCAGTCCCAACATCATGGCCCTGCCTGCATCCCACTATCCCACCTAGAACCCAGACACCACCCCATTGGCAGAAGTCCCTCCCTTGGCCACTCCTGGGGCTGGCAGGAGAAATGCCCATAACACCTACAGCTGTCTGCCTCTGCAGGGACCCTGAGGCAGCTGATGGCGGAGAGCTCGTCCTGGGTGGCTCGGACCCAGCACACTACATCCCACCCCTCACCTTTGTGTCAGTCACGATCCCTGCCTACTGGCAGATTCACATGGAGCGGTGAGGAACCTGGCCTCCTAGGTCTGGGAGGAGTGGGCTAGAGCCTAAAATCCAGTGTCCTGGGGTGAAGGGAGCCGAGGATCCAGACTCCTAGGTCTGATGGAGGAGGGATTGTGGGCCGGGACTCCTGGCTCTGCAGGAGGAGGGGGCTGGGGGTCTGGCCTCCTAGGATGCTGGCTCTAATGACTGCCTCCTTCTGCCTCACAGTGTGGAGGTTGGCACAGGGCTGACTCTTTGTGCCCGGGGCTGTGCTGCCATTCTGGACACAGGCACGTCTCTCATCACGGGACCCACTGAGGAGATCCGGGCCCTGCAGGCAGCCACTGGGGGAGTCCCCCTGCTAATGGGGGAGGTGAGGACCTGGTGTCTGGTGGGTGTGGGCTGCGGAGGCTAATAGGGATTTAATGGTGGACATTGGGCAGGATGCTCTGGCCTGCGGGTGGGAATCGCATGGCTAAGAGGTATGCACGGGCTGAAAACACTGGACCTTGTGAGTGACAGGCCAGGGGTTAGTGAAGGGAAGCAAGGACACCTCCCAAGTGTCTACTCTAAGTGACTCCGGGGACAGGACCGGATGAGAGTGAGTAAACTTATAATTAGTATAAGACTAATTACATACACCTATAGGCCCAGTATGGCCCGTGGGCCACCAGTTTTTGATTTTTAATTAGATGAAAAGAGGTTTTGATCAAATGGGAGCCTAGGGGAAGTGGCAACAACTATATAGGAGTGAGGGAAAAGCCAATAAGGCTACAGAAGACAGCAGAGCCTGACTACACAAGGTCCTGAATACCTAGCTGTCCAAAATGGACATTTCCCTGTTGCATTGGGGAGTCACGGAAAGAATTTGAGCAGAGAAGGAATCCCTCGTCTCTACTTGCTCCTCTTTTCCCTCAGTACCTCATCCAATGCTCGAAAATCCCAACGCTCCCTCCAGTCTCCTTCCTCCTTGGAGGGGTCTGGTTTAACCTCACGGCCCAGGACTACGTCATCCAGGTAGGTGGCAGTCACAATGACGTCAGAGTGACGCGTTGAGAGGGTGGGGCTGGGAGTGAGACATCACTAGGGCCAAGCAGGGACCACATAAACATTTCTAGTGCCCACGGTAGTGGGCGGGGCGAAGCTCTGGCTCGTAGGAAGAAGGAACACCGGTGGGCGTGACACGACACCTGTGATCCGTCTTGTCGCCTTGTAGATATCTCGGGGTGGCGTCCGTCTCTGCTTGTCTGGCTTCCAGGCTCTGGACATGCCTCCGCCCGCAGGGCCTCTCTGGATCCTCGGCGATGTCTTCTTGGGCAGCTACGTGGCCGTCTTCGACCGTGGCGACAGGAAAAGCGGGGCGCGAGTGGGGCTTGGGCGCGCTCGAGCTCGTGGAGCAGGACAGTGAAGGGGTGGGCTTGCGCAGGCGCAGTTCTCCGGTTGAGGCCCTGGTTATGCGCATGCGCATCCCCCGATACTCAGTAAAAATCTACTATTTTCTATTAAACTTACCTGGGTCTCTTCCTTTTTTTTTTTTTTTTTTTGCGGTACGCTGGCCTCTCACTGTTGTGGCCTCTCCCGTTGCGGAGCACAGGCTCCGGACGCGCAGGCTCAGCGGCCATGGCTCACGGGCCCAGCCGCTCCGCGGCATGTGGGATCTTCCCGGACCGGGGCACGAACCCGTGTCCCCTGCATCGGCAGGCGGACTCTCAACCACTGCGCCACCAGGGAAGCCCCCCCCCTTTTTTTTTTAAGCGCGTGATTTTTTTCAGAAAAAAGTGTCCGGCTCTCTGGAGTTGAGAAAGAAAGGAAGGAGAAAGGTATCACTCCTCTCCAAGGCGCACACTGGTGCGAGGCTCCTATACTACGAAGCCCATGAAGCCTCTCGCCTACACTGCCTCTCCTCAAATGGACTCGACGCCGCGGAGTATCACGGACGTTGTAGTCTACGCGGTGTTCACGTCCTAACGGGGGCGGGCGCAGCCACAACACGCGTGGGAGGCGACAGGTCGCGACGGCAGCGACAGGTGGCAGTGGGGGGTGGCTGAAATCGTAAAGGGTTTTCCAACCTTTGTTCTAAGGGGAGGAGGTACTATTCCCGCACACTTAATCTCCCGTTCTTCTCTACCCTTGGGATTCCCCGGGTTGGGGGGAGCTGAGCTGCCCCTCCTCCGGCGATGATGTCACTACCCCCCTCCGCAGCCTCTCGCTGCCCAGAGCTGCGGGGCTGGGTCACCCCTCCCCCCATCACCAATCCCGGATTCCCCCATCCCCGCCCCGCCTCGACGTGGGGTGAGTACGGGGGAGGGGGAGAAGGCACAGGGTCCGGGGGCGGTAAGACAGCCCAAATCCCAGTTTTGGAGGCGGGGGACTCGGGAGAGGAGGACTCAAAGGTTACAGCGGAGAGGTAATTGGAGGGTCTCGGGGGACCAAGGATCGTAGGCAGGGAGTCCCCACATTTTCAGCTTTAGAGCCTGGAAGATCGTCTTTCCTGGATTTAGAACTGATAGGAATGGGGGCGGAGGAACAAGGAAGGGGTCTTGGAAGTCAGGAAGGGGAAGACCCTTCCCCAATTCCAGGGCTTTGGGGAATGGGGGAGGGAGAGTTAGGAGGGGACGCCAAGGATGACTGAGGTGAGAGTCTGGGGCTTTCAGGAATTTTGTGCCTTGAAGGCCTGAGAAGGGATAGACTGGGGAGGAGGAGGGATGGGAAAAGGGTCTGAAGACGCGAACAGACATTGGCCTCCCCTCCCCTGGTGTGCGTCGCCAAAAATCGAGTCCACGTCCCTCTGGCCTGTTTGCCGAGCTGGGTGTCCCATAACCCAAGCCCTCATTATGCCTCCAGAAGCCTCCCCTATGGGTGGAGAATTCAGGCTCACAAATCCCCGCATACCCTGGTGGGGCCTGGAGAGGGCCATGTGGGAGTGACGGCACCCAAATTTCCCAGGGCCTGATGGAGTCTGGATCATCCTTGACCGAGCCTCTTCCCCCAATCCCACGGTCTTTCATCCCGAGTCTCATTCCCTATTCTCCCCTATTCCAGCCTCCTCGCTCCTCCCCCCCCCACCATCCCTGCCTTCCCCACTTCCCTCTGCCCCAGCCCGCACCTTCTCCCACGTCTTCTGACCTCTGCAAAAACGCTGGTTTGGTAACTTGATCCCCTGCCTGGCTGCTATCAAAGGCAGAAGAGAAAAGTAGAGTTGGATGGGGTGGGGGGAGGGTATAAGGGAGGATGGCTGACTTAGGTCCTTACCCTAGCTTAGGTCCTTACTCCCAGCTCCTAGTGCCTACCCAACCCCGGCCCCAGCATCCACCCCCACGCCCCACCTGCCTAGAAAGCCTCACTCAACCCAAGACCATTCCCTCACCTCAGTATTCACTGCTTCTGCCTGGGGATACACCAGAATCCGGGGCAGAGAAGAGTAGGAAGCCCCCATGTCTTCTCTACCCTCCTGGGTCCCACGGGGGCTTGAGGACTGCCTGAGAGCAGTGGGGGAACCCAGGTCTAGGGGTGGGGGGAGTTGAGGTAAACTACCTCCCTGGTCCGCAGGACGGGCCCCACTTCTGCAACTCTCTGCAGTGACGCAGCCTCGAGTCCTGGCCAGGTTGAGGATTAGAGACGGTGATGCGGTGGGAGCCTGAGAGAAAGGGACAGAAATCCAGAGGGAAGGACAGAGACTGAAGGACAGCAGGACAGAGCCCCAAAGAAGTGGGGACAGAGACCCAGGAAAAGGGGGACAGGGATTCTGAAAGGGGTGAAAGAGGCACGGGGTGGGGGTGGGGGATAGAGGCCCAGGGAAGGGAAAGGAAGAAAAAGGACAGAAAGAGAAAAGGCAGTGACAGAGGGGGAAAAGAGACGGAGGAGGGGAAAAAGACACGGGGAAGGAGGTAGTGAAAGAACAAGAGCTAGGGGGACAGAGACCCAGATGGATGGGCAGAGACCAGAGAGAGGAGGGAGCCGACCCTGGGATGGCGGGAGGGGGGAGTGGAGGACAGAGACACAAAGAGGAGGGACAGAGACTGGAGGGAACAGAGACCCAGAGAGAGGCAAATCCGAGAAAAAGGTCCAGAGGTCAAGATGAGACTGGGGGTGGGGAGATCGAGACACAGGGGAGAGGAGACTGAGGCTTAGAGAGAAGAGGGTCAAGACTCAGAAGGAGGGGGACAGATACAGAGAACAATGGGACAGAGAACCAGAGGGAGCGCAGAGAGTAAGGAGGGGCCAGAGCCTCAGAGGAGTAAGGGCAGAGACGGGGGGACAAATATTCAGAAAAGAGGAGAAAAAGAGACACTAAGAGACACAGAAGCGGGAGTGGGGGGTGGAGAGGGAGGCGATACCAACCAGCCGCCGTACCTGCAGAGGGAGGAGGCGGGCTGGGAACAGTGCAGACCTGGGACGCCCGCAGCCCCTGACCCACCCACTTCCCTCCCACAGGCACAGCTTCCTGCCGCCGCAGCCCCAGCCGCAGCCGCTGGCCCCGCCCCAGCCCCCGCGCCTGCGCTCTACCACCGGGGGTCCAGTCCAGCCCAGGGGGCGGGGCCCGACCGGCTCCGGGGCCGTCCGCCTAGTTCTGGCCCCGCCCACCATTGGCCCCGCCCCAACTTTCTGCCCTCCCACCAGGACTCTCTGAAACCTAATCCCGCCCAATTTCCTATTGGCCCCGCCTATTGCCTCAGCCTAGACTGTTTCCCGGCCTTTTGGTTTTTCCCCTCCGCCTCTCTTAGGACTCTCCTTACCAGTTCTCATCCATCCCTTGGTTCTGCTGCCTGCAGTCCGCCGTTATCTAGACCTCGCCCACTTTCCCTCACCTCGTTCCCCCTTCTAAGGCCCTGCTGACCCTTAGAACTATCTCCCAGGTTCTCTGGCCCCCAAGACTTCCCGTTCTAGGTCCCACCGCTCCGTCCATCCCGGTAGCTTTGTACTCTGCAGGTCTCACCTTTTCCTTAGCCATTCTCTACACTCTTAGCCCTGCCCCGCCCCCACCTAGCCTGGTTGCTTTCAAATCCCTTAAAGCCCCCCTCCTCCCTTAGTCTTGCCTTTCCACAGCCCATTCAAGACTTGTTTTTACCAGCCGTGGATCCCACCCACCTCCCGCAGTCCCTCCGCATCCTTCCTGACATTCTCCCGGCCCAGCCCCGGCTAATCGTGCCGAGTTTGCAGCTCCGACCCTGCCACTTCTTTACCTCGCCTTCTCCCTTAGTCCTAGCCAGAAGCTCTCAGGTTTCCAGGCCTCGCCCATTTCCGCCCCTTCTCACTGGGTCTCAGTTCCTGTTCACCTTGCCGTGTCCCCTTTCAGTCCAGTCTAGTGCCACTCTCCATTTTCAGTTCCCGCCCCTCATTCAGTCCCGTCCCCTCACTCTCCCAGCCCAATTAGGACTGTTTCTAATTTCTGTGGCGCTGCCTCTTCTTAAGATCCGCTCTGCCCCGTCCAATCAATGTTAGGAGCTCAACCCGGCAGTCTCCATCTGCCCCACTTCACCGGGTATTGCTTGCCGGCTCTTTAGGTCCGTCTCTATGCAAGCCAGACGGCCGCCCCGACTGTGGCCCTGCCCCTGACTCCGCCAGTCACGGACAGTCAGGCCCCTTTAAATAGCTCGGACCTGTCCCCTTCCTCTGCCCGACCCGCTCCTTTTCTTAGTTCTATCAGATCTCTTTCTTATATTTAGCCCCGCCTCCTCTGTTCTTCCAGTGCTGCCAAACCAGGCAACTTTAGCCTCCCATCCCGCCTTAACACCTCGCTCGGCCCTCCCCTTATCTCAGAAAGACCCAATCGGTGTGTTCCATCTGCGGCCCCGCCCCGACCAGCTAGGCGGAGTTGGAGTCCGGGCCCTTCTCTCAGCTTTAGCCCCGCCCCCCACCTCTTCCCAGGCCAATCAATTCAGCTTCTCCCTGCCTGCGGTCTCGCCCCCTCCCTCCATCACCTCCTCTCACCCAATCACATCTCTTCCCCTGCGGCCCC
>NW_006790237.1:1652719-1654728 GCF_000442215.2 Lipotes vexillifer | reverse complement strand
GGGGCCGGCGCGCCGAGCCATGCCCCGGGCTGCCGGCGGCGGCCATGGGGCGGCACGGCGGCGGCGGTGGCGACAGTGGCAAGATCGTGATCAACGTGGGCGGCGTGCGCCATGAGACGTACCGCTCGACGCTGCGCACCCTGCCGGGGACGCGGCTGGCCGGCTTGACGGAGCCCGAGGCGGCGGCGCGCTTCGACTACGACCCGGGCGCCGACGAGTTCTTCTTTGACCGGCATCCGGGTGTCTTCGCCTACGTGCTCAACTACTACCGCACTGGCAAGCTGCACTGCCCGGCCGACGTGTGCGGGCCGCTCTTCGAGGAGGAGCTCGGCTTTTGGGGCATCGACGAGACCGACGTGGAGGCCTGCTGCTGGATGACCTACCGGCAGCACCGGGACGCCGAGGAAGCGCTCGACTCCTTCGAGGCACCCGACCCTTCGGGCGCCGCCAACGCTGCCAACGCTGCGGGCGCCCATGACGCGGGCCTGGACGACGAGGCGGGCGCGGGCGGCGGCGGCCTGGACGGCGCGGGCGGCGAGCTCAAGCGCCTCTGCTTCCAGGACGCTGGCGGCGGCGCCGGGGGCCCGCCAGGGGGCGCGGGCGGCGCGGGCGGCACGTGGTGGCGCCGCTGGCAGCCCCGCGTGTGGGCGCTCTTCGAGGACCCCTACTCGTCGCGGGCCGCCAGGGTGAGCGTGCTCTCGGAGCCCCCATCCCCCTCCCCTCTCCTGGAGCTCCCAGACCCTCAGAAACGCCCCATCCTCGCCCTTAATCCCTGGTCCTTCTCAGCCCTTCCTGGTCTCTCGGCCTCCCAGCCTCTTAGTCTCCCATACTCTGAACACACCCCCGTCTCCCGGCCATCCCCAGATCCTCAGAAGATCTCTCTGCCACCTTCAGAATACTCCAGACCTCTCTATACCCCACCCTGCTTATCTAGGCCATCGTAGGCCCTTAGAAACTTCCTTTCTGACCGTGAATCTCTTAAACACACCCCCTGAACAACCCCACATCTGCCTTTCCTGGACCCCTCCTGAGACCCTCAGAAGACATTTCCTCAACCCTGAGTCTTCCTAGCCCCTTTTAACCTCTTCTCACCTCTCTTGGCCACCCCTCAGACCCTCAGAAGACCCTTGTCCAGCCCTCAGTTTCTTGTACCTCCTTAGATCCTCAGAAGACATCTCTTCCTAACCCTCAAAGTGTCCCAGGCCCTGTGAATACTGTCTCCACCCCCTGCAGACCCTCTGAAGCCTGCTCTCTAGCTTCCAGCCTCCAGTCCTGGGAAGCCTCTCCCAGCACCTCTGATTCTCCTTCTGCCCGTCTCCACATCCCCTCCCTATCTCCAAGTTTGAGTCTCCTGGTTACCTTTGAACCCCCCTTGCTTATTCTGCCCTTAAAGTCTCAGAATAGTTCCCACCCCAATCTCAGAGTCCCCTGGACTCCCCTGAACCTCCGAACCACTTGCTCTGGCTAGGATACTACCCCGTCACTGCAACAGAGTCTTGGGGCATCTTCTCTGCGGGGACCCTGCTGCCCGCTCTGCGTTCACATCCCTTCCTGCATCCTCCACACCAACTCTCCTCCCAGGGATTTCCCCATACAGCTCCAGACTTCCCCCAGGGCTTGCACACTCCTCAGTGTCTCCAGAAGAGTCCTGAGCCCCCATGATATGCTTTTCCTCTCCAGACGTTCCCATATGCCCTCCAGAATAGCTTCTCTCTCATCCACAGATTCTCCCAACTTCTTTCTTCATCTTTAAACTGCATAGCCCGCTCTCTATCTCTGGGACGCCCTCCTCCCACCCTCAGCCTCTCAGCCTCTTTCCTAGTGGGTAAATGACTTTCCTTCCCGCTCCAGAACTTTACCTAACCTCAATCCTTGGGACCCTCCTCAAGTTATCAGCCCCAAAACTTCCTCCTCAAAATAGCTCTCAGGTCTTTCTGATCTACCTTGGTATCTTCCCACCTGACGCCCCTCCGCAAGCCCTGCTCACTTCCCCTTTCCTAACGCCTTCC
>NW_006790237.1:1647199-1652396 GCF_000442215.2 Lipotes vexillifer | reverse complement strand
GGAAAGAGGAGAGACTCCAGGCCCCTTTCTAGCCTCCTGGGGACCCAAACACTCGGAGGAGGCGGTCCGGCACCCTCCCCCCACCGTGCCGCGTCCTGGGCCGGGAAGGACACGGAGGACCCGCAGTGCCGCATTCGCACTGGGGGAGGGAGCGAGGGGGAGGGGGGCCGGAGGCACCGCATAAAGTTTGGTCCCCGGGAAGTGCTGAGTTGGCAAGATTTGGGGTTGGGTGGGGGGAGGTGGGGGAGAGGAGGTGCAGAAAGGACGTGGCCCTATATGCCCCCTCAGGCCTCTGAGCGGCACCCTCCCCCCATGGCCTGGGGAGCCCTTCCCTCTTGTGACCCCATTGAAGTGTTCTGAGGTGAAACTAGGGGTCTGGGACAGCTACGGGGGACATTCATTTACTTTACAGATGTGTTTTGAGTGTCCACGTAGTGCCAAGCATCTTCTAGCCGCCAAAGGAGAGTTTGAGAGTTGAGAGTTGAGGCCAACGCAAAGTGGAGGGTCCGGCTCTACCTCCCCCTCACTCCTCTCCCCATAATCTCCTCTTTCCTTCTTACAGGGACTCCATGCCCTCCTACCCCTTCTGCTTTTGAAGCATCTCTGGACAAGGGGGTCCTGACGCTGTCCAGCTTCTAAGCTGCGCACTGCGACGGGTGCCCACCTTTCTTTCTGTGTCCCGGGAGGGAAGGAGTTAATCAAGCTCCTGGCCTGTGGCCTCCCGCTGTGAAGCGGCACTGCAGCTGCGCACTGCCTGCCCGGCAACGGCCAGGAATGGGTTAAGACAGCGCTCAGGCCTTGCGGCTGCGCACTGCGGTTGGGGGAGCTGTCCGTGGTGCTGCCCCCCGCGCGCCCCGCCCCCTGGTCCATCCGGCCCGCCCCCACTGCGGTGCCGCAACCTGCGCCCTGCGCCCGGCTCGGAGGGGGGCGGGGGAGCATCAGGCATGCGCTCTGCGGAGGCCTCTGGCCTCTTAAACCACTGCGGAGAAACGAAGGGGGGGGCGGGGCAGAGGGCCAGAGTTGAGCCCTAGCCCACCCCAAGATCTAGGGTCATCTCTGAGGCGGACGCTGGCCCGCCTCTCGGCTCTGCACTTCAGATTAAAGTCAAGGTCTCCCAAGCCCGGACCTTGCCCCCCATCCCGCGGAGGAAAGAGAGTGCAGAGAGGGACAGTGCTGGCCTGGGAGCCAACCCTGGCTCTCCTCTCTTCTCTGCACCCCAGGCCCTCTCTCCTCTAGCCGTCTGATTAAAGCCCCCTCTGCCTCAAAGCCCATGCCCTTCCTTCTCTAAGGACTAAGCCCACTCCTTCGACCTCCCTTCTGCATATCTGATAAAGCCAACTACAATTTCTAGGAGCCTTCTCCAAGATCTTGCTTGACCCTGTCTCTTCTCAAGGCCTTCATCAAAACCCACACCATTGGGCTCAGGACACTGGTCCTTCCCCATCTTGAAATGAACCAGGCACCCCTGCCCCCATATCTCAGAACCCCTGACAAGCCCCTTCACCTCTCCTTGGGCCTAGCCCTGCCCTCTCCCCTTGCCCTGTGTTCAAGCCCCTGACATTCCCTTCCTTTCCAGAGCCTTAAACCCCACCCCTATCATCTTCCCTTTTTTCAGTCTTGACCCTTCACTTCCTTCTCCCTTCAGGGACCTAACACCCCTCCTCCCCTCTTGTGGGTCCAGCTCTGCGCTGTTCTCTCTGGGTGAGGGCCTCACTCAGCCTTCTCCCTTTTCTGAGACCCAGTCATTAGCATCAAGGTCCTTAAACACCGGCACCTATCTGAGGCCTCAACCTTGGCTCCCTTTAACTGATGCCGCAACACCCTAATAACGGCTCAAGCCTTACTAAGTTCCAAACACTAGACCAAGCACTGGTTTTGGAGTCAGGCCCTTTGTATACTCATCTAATGTAATCGTTACAATAATCCTGTAAAAAATTTGAGGTTCAGAAAGATTAATCTCCTTGCCCAATTAGGCAGGGAAAAAACTGGATTCAAACCCAGGCTTTCTTACTCTTAACCACCTCCTGGTTCTGCCTCCGACCCACCTTCTCCCCTTCGCCTTCCCTCAGCTCCAAGCTAAGCCCCAAAGCCTCTGAGACCCAGGATGTATGATCTCAGTCTCCCTACCCACATCCTCCAGCAGAATGCTTGGACCCTGCCAGGGACCCCTGAGATACGGCACAGGGAACAGGAGCCGGGGTGGGGGGATGGTCTAGGAGACAGAGCAAGGAGCCAGGAATTGCTGTTTCCAGGAAAGAAGTGGCCCATCTGCTGCTGCTGCTGGGGCCAGCTCTTCTCCCGAGCTGGGGGACAGCTGCCTCTGATCCTTTTGCAAGATTTAGAGAGAACAGGATGCAAGAAGTGATGGAGGCATTGAGGTTGGGACACCTGGGTTTCCCTGGGGTTTGTGTCTGGGAAAGGGGCCACTGGGAGGGTCTCAGGGAGATGGCTAATTGACCAGATGCCTGGGTCACCTTTTGCGCTCTCTCTCCTGTCCTGCCCGCAGTACGTGGCCTTCGCCTCCCTCTTCTTCATCCTCATCTCCATCACCACCTTCTGCCTGGAGACCCACGAGGGTTTCATCCACATCAGCAACAAGACAGTGACGCAGGCCTCCCCGATCCCGGGGGCTCCGCCGGAGAACATCACCAACGTGGAGGTGGAGACGGAGCCCTTCCTGACCTACGTGGAGGGTGTGTGTGTCGTCTGGTTCACCTTTGAGTTTCTCATGCGCATCACCTTCTGCCCAGACAAGGTGGAATTTCTCAAGAGCAGCCTCAACATCATTGACTGTGTGGCCATCCTGCCCTTCTATCTGGAGGTGGGGCTCTCGGGCCTCAGTTCCAAGGCCGCCAAAGATGTGCTGGGCTTCCTGCGGGTCGTCCGCTTTGTCCGGATCCTGCGCATCTTCAAGCTCACGCGGCACTTCGTGGGGCTGCGCGTGCTGGGCCACACTCTCCGCGCCAGCACCAACGAGTTCCTGCTCCTCATCATCTTCCTGGCGCTTGGTGTGCTCATCTTCGCCACTATGATCTACTATGCTGAGCGCATTGGCGCTGACCCCGATGACATCCTGGGCTCCAACCACACCTACTTCAAGAACATCCCCATCGGCTTCTGGTGGGCCGTGGTCACCATGACAACCCTGGGCTACGGAGACATGTACCCCAAGACGTGGTCAGGGATGCTGGTTGGGGCGCTGTGTGCCCTGGCTGGGGTGCTCACCATCGCCATGCCCGTGCCCGTCATTGTCAACAACTTTGGCATGTACTATTCGCTGGCCATGGCCAAACAGAAGCTGCCCAAGAAGAGGAATAAACATATTCCGCGGCCTCCGCAGCCCGGCTCGCCCAACTATTGCAAGCCCGACCCACCGCCCCCGCCCCCGCCCCATCCTCACCACAGCAGCGGCAGCATCAGCCCTCCACCACCCATCACCCCGCCCTCCATGGGGGTGACTGTGGCAGGGGCCTACCCACCAGGGCCCCACACGCACCCCGGGCTGCTCAGGGGGGGAGCGGGTGGGCTCGGGATCATGGGGCTGCCTCCTCTGCCTGCCCCTGGGGAGCCTTGCCCGTTGGCTCAGGAGGAAGTGATTGAGATCAACCGGGCAGGTGAGGAGGGGGCGCGAGGGGTGGAGGTGGGGGGCGCAGGCAGAGGTGGGGAGGTTGTGAGGGGGGCAGGAGGTAGTTGCTGAGACTCCGGAGAGATGGGGTGGTCAGCAACAGAGACGGAAGAGAGGAAAGTGAATAGCAATTGCCCAGGCCAGAGAAGAGGCACGGAAATAGACGGTGATGGAGAAACAGAGATTTCGTGTGAAAGAGAGTTTTGGGGAGAGACAGACTTGCAGCCAAGGTATTCAGGGGAACCAGGGGGGCAGGGGGCAGAGTGATCAGCCATATGGTGAGAGGGACTCAGAGAAAGAGAGATGGGGGGGCGGTTCAGAGCACAGGGAGAGAGTCTCACATGGGAATCAGGGGCCAGAGACTGAGGCCAGGGTACTGTTGCAGTGTCTGATGAAGGTGGTGAGGGGAGAGGAAAGTTGACTGAGCCTGTGCTCATCTCTCCCCGCAGGGGAGTCTGTGTCTCAGAGGCAGTGATTGGGGCATCAGTCCCGGGGAAGGGAGAGGCTGGGGGGCCCCACCCCCATGCCGTAAGTAGGTCAAGAAAGGGAGCTGGGCTGCCCGGCCCCCATCTTGCTCCCTCAGCCGCTGACCCAGTTTCACACCAATTAAAAATAGCTAAAGTCAGAGCCTGGGGGACCCCCACCTCCCCCCTCTCTCATCTGTCACCTTCCCAACGCCTCCCACTGTGCCCTTGCCAGCGTCCGACACCCCTCCCTAGACTACCACCTCCCAGCCCCCTGCATCCCTCCCAGCCATCCCTCCAAACCTATCCCAAACCATGCACCCTACCCCAGCTGTGCCCTGTTCAGTCCACTTCAACCAACCATCCCACTCTCCACTCTGTCTCAGCCTCCTTCCCCGCACCCCGTTCACTTCCCAACCACCTCTTCCCCCATCCCTGTCCCTTCAAACACCCGACACCCTACCTCAGTCCTGCCCTTCTCAGAACCCAACACCCCTCCTGACTCCCACTTCCTAGCCTTTAACGCCCTTCCCTACCCTTTTGTCCTTCCCAACACTCAACACCCTCCCCACCCAGGACCCGATCCGATCCCCAAACCCACCAGCCACACCCCCTAACCACCTGCACCTCCATCACCTCTCCTTGCTGACCTTGCCCTCTCCATGAGTTCCCACACCTCACTCTCTCCTTTGTGTCTCTGTCTGACCCTTGGGACACAGATCCCCGCCCCAACGGGGACCCTGCAGCAGCTGCGCTTGCCCACGAGGACTGCCCGGCTATTGACCAGCCCGCCATGTCACCAGAAGACAAGAGCCCCATCACCCCCGGGAGCCGGGGCCGCTACAGCCGGGACCGAGCCTGCTTCCTCCTCACTGACTATGCCCCTTCCCCTGATGGCTCCATCCGGAAAGGTGAGGTGCCCTCCACTGGCCCCCTGGGACCCTCCCTCTCTCCCCTCCCCTAGGGGAGGGGAGAGAGGGAGATGAGGGAGGAGGTGCTGGACTTCCCTTCCCCCATCTCCTGGCCCCAAATTCCCTCCCTCTTAGATGCCCTCCCCCAAATTTCCTCACCACTGACCCTTCACCTGTCTTTATTCCATCTCCATGTC
>NW_006790237.1:1634001-1646941 GCF_000442215.2 Lipotes vexillifer | reverse complement strand
GGTAAGTAGCCCCCACCCTCTGAACCCCCTCCCTCCTGACTAACCCATCTGAGAACATGCAGCCCCCATTGACCAAGACTCCTGTCCCCTCACTCCGAACAGCTCCATCCAATTAACCCCCAGCCCTGACACTGGCCCCGCACCCACCTGCCCAGGACCTGCGGTGCCCCTCACTAACCCCTAGAACTAAGCCCAACCCTCCCCACCATGTGCCTGACCTCCCTCCCCGCCCTTACAACTGACCCCCATTCTCAGCCCCATCCACATCTCTCTCCCTGACTCCCCCCTTGGTTTTGCTTCTGTTTAATCAATCAAGAAAATGGGGTACACACCCAGGACATTCTTCTGGGTGCAGGCTGGGGTGGGAAAGACTCACCCACTCACGCAGTCACTTGTGGATTGGCCACAGCGCTGACAAAGCACACAGGCTCCCGGCGCAGTGCTAGGCCCAGGGGATTCAACAGTGAGCAATGCAACCGCACCCCCGCCCTCCACGAGCTCTCGGTTTTGGGGGAGAGGCAGACACAGACCTAGAACTGAGGCCGAAAAGCAGGGCTGGGCTGAGGAGCCTTGTCCCGGGATCTGGCGAGAGGCGGGTCTGCTCTGGGGCTTTGTGAGGATGCACCTGAGTGGGGAGACTGCAGTTCAGGAGGCTGGGGAGGAGGCTGGGATGAGGGTCCAGGGGGAGAGGACAAAGCCTGAGCCGGGCTCAGGGCTATGGGGGTGGAGAAGGAAGGAAAGAGACAGAGTCGGGGGGCCAGGGGTCAAGAGAGCAGGGTCAGGACTGGCCAGTGCGGGACGTGAGGGAGATAGAGTGAGGAGACAGTAGATGAATTACTCAGCAAACATAACGAAGCACTTTCTACGTGCCAGGAGTCTAACATACATTCTGAAATCCTCACAACAACCCCAGCTAATCCCTAACTTCGTTCATTCATTCATTCATTCATGCATGCATGCATGCAGCAACTAATGATTGAGGGTAGAATTCCAGGCACTGGAGATTTAGCAGGGCACAAAACAAGAATCTGCCATCACAGAGTTGCTACTCTAGAGCCTGGGTCAACATACTACAGCCACGGGCCAAATGTGTCCACCAGCTGTTTTGTAAATAAAGCTTTATTGGAACACAGCCACTGTCTACAACCGCAGACTGGAATAGTTTCGACCGAGATGGTATGGCCCACAGAGCCCCGAAAATATTGACCATCTGGCCCTTTACAGCGAATGTCTGCCACTCCATGATTGGAGGAAGCAGAAAACAAACAAAATGATAATTACTCTGGCCAGGTCAGATAAGGGGTGAGAGTCTTTCTGAGAAGGTGACTTGAAACTTGAAAGCTGAAAAAGCTCCAGCCAGGCAGAAGAAACAGCAAGAGAAAAGGCCCTGAGGTGCTGCCTGAGGTGCTGCCTGAGGTGCTGAGGTGGGAAGAGCTTGGTCTGTTAAAGGAACAGCAAGGAGGGAAGTGTGGCCGGAGCTCAGTGGCCTAAGGGAGAGGGGAGGAGTCTGGGGGGGGAGGTTTTTTTGGCCATGGTGAGAGGCTGGATTTGATCTTAATGGGAGGCCACCTGAAAGCATTTGATCCATCGCTTATTCATTCAACACATGCCTGTGGAATCTCCCTTCACAATACAGAGATACATCCTAAAGAATCCCTACAGGCAGCCTAAGGAGATGCCACAGCAGGACTTAGGGAGCCTCCAAGGACAGCCGCATCTAAACCCCCTTGTTTTACGGAAGTTCAGGGAGGTCCATGGCCAAGCCCCAGCCACAGAGCAGATGGGGGACAAGAACCCAGGCTTCTGGGGTCCTAGTCCAGAGGGGACTGTCTGGCTCTTCCTGTTTCATCCCTCGACCTCTCCTTGTTGCGCCCCGCCCCCCACCTCCATCATCCTCCACTTTCATCTCATTACCAACCCCCTGCCTCCCTGCTCCCATCTCACCCCTCCCCCTGCTTGCACCCGGTCCTGTTACCCACCCCCCTTTGTTCCCCACTTCCAGGTCTGGATGGGCCCCTATGGAATTGAGGGGGAGGGGGGAGGATTCGGGAATGTGGGTGAGGGGGGACTGGGGGGGCAGTTGGGGGGAGTTCTCTGCTTCTTTTGCCTCGGATGCCAAAATCCATTCATTGAACTCAAATTATGGCTGGAGCTGATGGGGCTGACTGAACTCCCTCCCCCAAGGTCCTGGATCCCTCCCCCTTCACGCGCCTCCCTTCCTAACTAACCTTCCTCCAGGACCCACCCTCCACTATTCCCCCCCCAACCAAGATCCTCCCTCCTGACCTGACCCTCACCCGCCCCATGACCCCTCCCTTCTCTGTCTCCCCTCACCAACCACCTGATTCCCCGCACCTGACACGCGCCCCCCCCCCCTCCCCAGCCCCCCCCCTCCTCTTTCCTTCATCCTCCCCTTCCCCCTCAGCCACCCCGGAAGCTCCTTCCATATTTGATGTCTCTGGCCGCCCCCATTTCACTGCTCCCCTCCCCCGGAAAACACCAGAGAGGAGGAAGAGATCTCAGCTTTTCTCCGTCTCCCCAACAGTGAGGCTGTGTTGGGGGGTTCCCCCTGGCCACCACCCCACCCCCGTGACTCTGTGTATTTCTGTCCCCAGCTCTTGTCACCGCCTGAGACCTCGTGAGACCCTCGGTCCCCCCCTGCCCCTTCCCCCCAGGTTAGCAATTGGGAATGGCTGGGAGGGGGTGTCCCCAAGATACTGGGCTTCCAACCTCCCCCAGGCCCTCTCCCAACAGTCAAGATGCCCTCGTCCAGACAGACCCCTTCGTACTGCCTAGCAAAGCCCTAGAAGAGCCCAGACAGTGGCATAACTCTTTAGACATTCCTAAGTTTTCAAGAAACCCCACATGTGCCCCTAAGCCTTAGATCCCTTTGGCTATCAGGACTTTGTCAGGACCTTCCCATCAGAAAGCTCTCGTTTAAAGGCTTCTTGACCCTTTAGAGATGCCCCCATTACAGCCTCCGGCCGAGTCTTGCCCTCATCAGACTGCCCTAGGAGCTGCCCTCCTGCACCACCCGCGCCCCGCCCAGGGAGGAGGCACTGCCGACTTGTGCCCCATTCAGCCCCTCACGGCGTCCCCACCCGCCTGTCTTCATTTCTCCACATCTAGTTTAGCCCCCTACCCACTGCAGCCCCACTCATTCCCTCCCAAGGCCTCTCCACCGGCTGCTCCCACACTGGCATTCCACCCACGCTCCCTCCCCACGCCCGTGCTGCCCACCATCTGCCTCGCTGCCCCTCACCGTTTTGCCTCAGACGAGGGGGCCAACAGGGGGGAGGGGAGTTGAGGGGGGCTACGGTGGGGGTAGGGTGGGGGAGGCTCGGTGGCTGCCACCCTGCCTCCTAACCCTGAGTCTCTCCCCCCTCCCCATGTCTGAACCTTTCTCCTTGATGCCGACTGACTGTCCAATTTGTTCACTTCTCTCTCTCTCCGTCTCCTTGCTCCGCCTCTGTCCATCTCTCCGTCTCTTGCCATCTGTCACTTTGTGTCTTGGTGTCTGTCTCTCCATCTCTTATCCTCTCTTGTCTCCCTCACCGTCTCTGTCACCTGCTTTCTCTCTCTGACTCGCCCTCTCCATCTCTTCCTGTCTCTTGCCTTTTCCTGTCTCTGTCTTCTCTCTTTTTCCATCTCATATCCCTTCTGTTTCCCTCCTGCTTCTCTCTGTCTTGGGGTCCCTCTGTCTGTTGGGCCCTCCCCCTGCACCCCTATCTCCTCGATTCCTCCCCGTGTTTCTGCCCTTCGCCCTCCCCCCCAGGTTACGAGAAATCCCGCAGCCTGAGCAGCATCGCGGGCCTCAGCGGGGTGTCCCTGCGCCTCGCCCCCCTTGCCACTCCCCCTGGCTCTCCCAGGGCCGCCCGCCGCGCTCCCCCAACCCTGCCCTCCATCCTCTAGCGCTCCCCTCCCCCCCGTGGGGGGACTCGGGGGTGACAGGGAAGAAGGTCAAAGGGGGTGGGGGTGGGGGAAAGGGTTTTTTTTTTTAAAAATCAAACAGTCATTAATAATATGCAACCGAGACGACGATGCCAGCAGACACCCCCGGGCCCCTCACCTCCACCTGGACCCCAGGATGGAGGGGGGGAGGAGCCAAAGCCCATCCCCCCAACTATTCGCCCCTCCTGAAAAAAAGCCTTCTCAGGTCTCCATGAACCATAGGAACCACCCCCCGAATCGACTCGTGTAAATACGTCCAAATTATATCAATTACATTTTGGGGCGCCTCCCCACTGCTCTGCATGCCTCCCCCAAACTGGATCCCCGCCCTCTCCAACTCCACCTCAGCAATAAGCCGCCAGGGGCTGCATGCTGCGTGCGAGGGAAGGGGCATTCTGGGAAGCGGGTGGGGACCTCCATGTGGGTCGGGCTGGCCTTTAAGCTACCGGAGGGTCTCCTAGCCTCCTACCCTTCACCCCAGGAGGGCAACCCATCACGAAAAAAAAAAAAAAAAAATAGCAGCAATGTGGGGGAAGGAGGAACAGTCACCTAAGCCAAAAACCGGAGCTGAGCTCAGACGGTAGAAGCGGAGGCACGGGGGGAGGGGTGGGCTGAGGACAGCTGCTCTCTCAGCCTTTAGGAGCATCCCTCTGGTGAATTTCACTCTTTCATCCTCCTCCCCCACCCCCCACCCCACCCCCAGGGATCTGCTCGCCTCTATTGCTGCATGGACTCAGACCTCCCATCCCAGTATTCCTGGGATGCTCTGGCCCTAGCACACAAAATTCCCCAACACCCCCTCCAGATTCCCATCACATGAGGCCTGCCCCCAGAATTCCTGAGACTGAGTCTGGCATCCCGCATCCTCCAAATCCCCACACGCTCCTGGGACTTAACCTCTGCACACACATGCTGTCCGCACCGCGCCCCCCCCGCTCCGCCCAAGCCCCACCGCCCACCCATTCCCTGAGCTGCATCCCAGCACCTCAAACCTCCAAGACTTGATCCAGCCCTTCAGCTCACTTTCAGCCTTTGGGATGCTCCAAATCTTTCCCACACTCTGGACATTTCCTGGACACCCCTAAATCTGACATCAGACATACTCCTCAGGTTCCCCTGACGCTAGGATTTTCAAGATAAGCTCAATCTGTCTGCAATTCCAGGGAACCAGGCCTTCCCGGGGCACCCCCTTTCTTATGCCTAACCCTGCCCCTCCAAGAGCCCCTTTCTTTAAATGGTGCCCCCAAAGGCAGCTTCTTCATAGACGCCAATGTTTCCCAGAGGGTCATATTTGTACCCCTGGCGATGTGCTAAGGTTTTAGGCAGTACAAGGACAGACACTTATTTTTAAAGTTTTATCTTTCTGGCATTTCTCACGTAAGCCGGTAAGTCCAGATATTGCTGCTTGGCCAGGACACCGTTTATTTAGGTTAGAGGTGTTTACATTTAAAATGTATAGGCTGATCCCTAGTGGAGGGACGCTGGAATATCAGAAGCTTGGGAAGCCACATATCCACCTGGGCTGGGACCCCAGCTCGCCCTTCCCCGGCCTTCTCCAACCCCCCACGTTCGCGGGTGGAAAATCATTTCTCATACCCCATCCTGGCTCAAGAAGGATGCGCTACCTACCCCAAGCCCAGGGACCATATCGGTCCCAGAATCCTTAAGGGACTACCCCTTGTGGAGCTTGGGGCCCATGGAATTAGCAACCTCCCTCCCTCTGCTCCCACGGCCTCAGGAACCCCCCCCACCCTCCGCCTGAGGATTGGTGGTGGGGGTGTCACTGAGCACGATTCTTGATGCAACGATTCCTATGCAAGGGGCATTTTTGAGTCCGCCCATCCTTCCCTTGGGCCCTAAACCCTGGCGAACCAGGGCTGCGGGATGGGGCGGGTTCTGGCGGGAGCGGGGTGCGGCGGGGCAAAGGGCTAGGGGCTTTAAACACCAGGGTATGGGGTTGGAGACTGATTGTATTGCCAAAGGGTTTAACTTCTTAAAGCAAAACAAAACCCCAGATACCCCTGACCCTCACGGAAGCCGAACGGTGCAGGGAAAGGGGGTGAGGATTTTTCTAAAGGGTACGGACCGCTTCCCAACGTCTCCCCCCTGCTCGCCAATCTGCCACACGTACCCAGCTTTTTAGTTCAGCTTTTAAAAATAGTCACAATCATTATAAACCTCTACACACGTTATTCTCGTTCCCCATCCCCCAAGTCAACAGTGTGGGATTTGGGGAGGGAGAGAGAGAGCTAAAGGGACAACTTCAAGTCCCGACTCCCCTTTTCCCCCCGGCCGCCAGGGTGCCTGCAACTACACGCATGCGCTGCATGACGCGCTCCCCACACGCATGTCGCGCCCCTCCTGCGCTCCGGGAACGCACGGACAAGGGGCGGGGGCGGGGTGATTGGGGAGGAATGAATGGCGGGGGGTCTTTCTGAATACAGCGGCTCCTCCCCAACACACACACAGCAATAAGTTTCTCTCACTCAAAAGTGGGCGGGGCGGGGGGGCCTGTCCTGTTGTTGGGGTGGGGGGGAGTGGCAAGGGGGTGCTCTCAGGGATGGGGGAGGGTGCCCGGAGTCAGTCTGGGGAGGGGAGGTCTGCAAATCGTCCAACTCTGGTGCTAATGGCGGGTCTTCTCAGCCCACCCCCAGGGCAGGGAGGGAGGGGTCGGCACGGTCCCTCCCCCAAGCCTCCCCCACGCCCACCCTGGGTGCATGAACCGCCCGTTGCAGAAGCTGCCGCATGTCACCCCCCCCCAAATAAAAAGTGTCATACCCCCTTCCCACCCACCCTTTCACTCCCCACCAAAATAAAAGTTTCCTTTTCATTTAAAAGTTTCATCCTCTTTGTCTCCAGAGAAGGTCTCCTGATGGGGCTAGGGGCTCTGGGGGCAGACAGAAGGTTGGGACAGAAGAGCAGGGTCGTATTAAGATGGCAAGGGCCTGCACTTTGAGGGTCCAGACATCCCCCTCATCGCCGGCTCTCACCTTGTGATTTTGGCGGGGGCAAGTACCTGCTTCAGTTTCCCTGATGGTAAAAATGGGGATCCACACCCCTAACTGGAAAGTCTGTGAGGGCACCTGGGTCATGTGAGCTCCTGGGTCATGTGCCGGTGACCAGTCCCCAGAAAAGGAGTGTGGGCTCAGGAGTTATCCACTCTGAAGCCAGACTGGGTTCAATTTCTTAGTAGCTGTGTGTCCTTGGGCAAGTCTCTCAACTTCTCTGGGCTTGTTTCCACCACTCTAAAAGGGTGAGTGGGGGTGATCTATTAATTCAGCAAACATACTAAGGACAACTACGTGCCAGGCACTGTTCTAGACACTGGAAGGCAATGAAATCCCTGCCTCTAAGGGTTGTGCTGAGGGTTGAGACTAATGTCCCAAGTTTAGCTCAGCTAAACAAATAGTACGCAGCAAACAGCTGAACAGTCACTACTATTATTGCTTTGCAAAGACTTGAGGGTCAACTAGAGTGCAGCACCCCTTCTGCCACTCGCTGATGGAGAGGCTTGGAGCAAGGGACCCTGGAGCACTGAGCCTCAGTTTCCCATCTGTATAATGCAGGGGATACTTTGGAGGAAGGGAGGGGAAAATGAGTTCTTTCACATTAAATGCTGGGTACACGTGAGGTCCCCCGACCCTGGCCAGTTGGATTAGAACCAGCAGACTGCCCCCCTCCACTCGCTGCCCCTTGCCCACCCTGTCCCCCTACCCCTGCAGGAACACATACAGCCCCCGAGGGGTCCAGTCGAGGTTGGAGTTTATTTTGCCAGGGTCTGGAGTCTGGGAGGGTATGGGGGCCTCCTCCAACTCCCATGAGAAACTCCAGCTGAACTGTGATCACACAAGAGCAACCAGAAGGGAGCATGGGGGGAGGGGGAATGCGTGAGGTCCCCTTATCTTGCCCCTCTGCAAGGGTCAAAGGCTGGTGGTGGCCTGGGGCGCAGGGTGCTGTTGCTTAGAAGTTCTGGGGTCAGTGGCTAAGTGGAGAAAGACACGGGGAGAGAGAAGGAAAGAGGGAGCGGGAGGGGGAAGGGGGAGACTTAAGGGGGAGGGGGAGGAGAGAGAGGGAGGGGGAAGGGGCGTGGGAAGCCCTGGCTGAGGAGGGCAGGGGAGCCATGCTCCCTTCCTAATATAGATCATTCATAACTGAAGGAAGGATTTGGAAGGATTTGGAGCTGGATGGGACCCCAGCTTGCCAACTATACCCGAATTTCTCCCAAGCGAGAGCGCCCCAGTCCTTTCCTCCCTGCTTGCCCGCTCCTCTGTGTTTAGGGGTTCACGGGAAGTCTCAGGCGACCCCCCTGCCCACCCCCCCGTGGGGTTGATAATTGCTGTTACGCCAGAGGGTGGCACCATTTCCAAAGTGCAAGAAGCCAGAGGGCTGCTCGTGGGACAGGCACCAAGGGGGCCAGGGAGGGAGGGCCTGGTGGCTACAGGCAAGGTAGGGTCACTGCGTTGGGGCCGCAGGGGACCCTTCGGGCTCCGCGGGCAGTGGCCCAGACCCTGGCTCCGCCTCCTCCGCCGCCGCCTCCTCGTCGGACACCGCGCCCTCCTCCAGTCGGAAGACCTGGCGCACTGAGCGGGTGGTGAAGGTGAGGGGGCCGCGTCTGCGGGGAGGAGAGACCAGTGGGCAGAGAGAAAAGTGAGAGATAGGGAGATATGGAGAGACAGAATAAAATGGGGAGGGGGGCACAGAGAGATGAGGGGACAGCGAGATACTGGGGTTTATGGAGCGAGGGTGCGCATGTGCGGGGTGGTGGCCTTACCGAAGCCGGTTCCTCAGCGTGTTCAACTCCCGGTTCATGGACTCGGAGGCCTCTGTGACATCCTCCAGCTCATGTTGCAGCCTCCGGCGGACTGCCTGGGCCCGGGACGCCTCCTCCTCGGCCTCCTCCAGCTGCCGCTTCAGCTGCTTCACTCGAAGGTTCCCCTTCTCCAGCTTGGCGTGAGCAGGGGGGCTGGGTCATTTCTCTGGGTGCTACTCTCACCCAGAGCTCCCCACAGCTCATCCCTCCTACATCCTGACTCTGTCCTGTGCCCTGCCATCTATTCATGCTTTGTTCTTTTCTCCTAGATCCTCTCACCAGCCTCCACCTCAGATTCAAATGTGAGGTCATACCCCACTCAGCCTCAGAGGGATCTTTCTATGCTCAGGGCTGACCCTGACCCTTCCCTGCTCAAAGTCCTCCGTGATTCCCCAGTACCCCTGGGACAAGGTCTCAGCCCTTCAGCCTGGCATTCCAGGCCATGCAGGGTCTTCTTCCCATAAACACACTGATCAGACCATCTTCACTGAGACCCTCCCCAGACCCTGCCATCTCTCTCTCCATGGAGGGGACATACATAATCTGCCTCCTGCCAACTCCTCTGACCTCATTTCTTATCATTCAACCCCTCAACCTCATTCTTCTCTCAAGCAATACTGGTCTGCTTTTTTGCTTGGAACTCACCAAGCTCATTTCCATACCCCAGGGTCTTTGCACCTGCTGTTCCCTCTTCCTGGCTCTTTCTCATCCTTCAGTATCAATTCAAATGTCACTTCCTTAGAGAGGTCTTGCTGACACCCCACTCGCAATCTAGGGGGGATTCCCCAGTCCTCTGTGTCCCCCTCTCTCTTCATTCTCTTTTTTCTTCATAGCCCCTGTCACAATCTGTAATTATCTTTACTTGTTTATAGGTTTATGGTATCTTTCTTTTCCTACGTTGAAAATGTGAGCTGAGAGCACAGTCCTTCTCTGTGTCATTCACAGCCACATCTCCAATGCCCTGCACAGTGCCTGGCACATAGAGGGTGCTCAACAATTGTTTTGTGAGATGAATGGTGAATAAAACACAGCTGAGCTTTTAAGGGCACAGCAACTAGAATCAGTCACATTGGAGCCTGGGGTGGAAGCTGGCAAGAGGATCTGATCCAGGCTCTCTCTATTGACTGTGTGACTCTGGGGCAAATTATATCCCCTTTTAAAGTTTCCATTTTCTCGCCTGTGAAATGGAGCTGATGAGAGAACGTAAGCATGTATTTTTTAAAAAGCAGGTAGCATACTACTTGGGACACAGTAACTGCTCAATAAATAATTAAGAAAACAGACTCTGCAGCCAGAGTGCTGGAGTGTGAACTCTGGCTCTATCTCTTACTAAATAAATAATTGTGAGCACGTTAATTCACCTTTCTGTCTCAGTTTTCTCACCAAAATTAGAGAGAAAATAATAGTTTAACCTACCTCATAGAGTTCGGATAAGAATTAAGTGTACTATATGTTATGTCTTTAGCATATTGCCTGGCTCGTAGAAAGCACTCAGTAAACAGCAGGTGTTGTTATTTTAGCTGTGGCCTAGCCTCTGGGTAGGGTTTAACTTCTTCCCTCTCCCTGGCTGTCTAAGGTCCCCACCAGGGCCTTTCCTGGATTCCAGAATTTATGGATCACAAAGTCACTGATTCCAGCTCTCTGCTGATTCGCCAAGCCCCAGGATGGTGTCTGCACTCAGCTCCAGTCCAGCACCCGCGCGTTCTCTTGTGATGGGAACTCACTGCCTCCAGAGATGGCACATGCTACTTCTCTGTCAGTGGTGCCCCCACCACTCCCACTGCACCTCAGTGACATCAGCTGCTCACCTGATCCCGGAGCTGGTCAGCCACCCTCCGCTCCTCCTCCACCTGGAGCACCACCTCTTTAAGCCTCTTCTCAGCCCTGCGCACCAGCTTGCCAGAGAGGATGCGCTCCCTATGGAGAGGTGTGAACGGGAGAATCAGGAGAGCTGCTCACCCGGGGCTCAGTCCCCCAAGCCTCGTCCAGTGGCTGCCTGTTCTCAGAGTGGCCTCTGCCCTCTTTTCCACCCACAACTGGCTCCCACAGTCTACTCAGGCCAGACACTGGCACCCAGGCTCCCACCAGGGAATCTAGTCCTTAGCTTCTAGTAAGATGCCTGAAGGTCCTAAAAGTGTCTCCATGTCTATACCAGTTTTCCATATCCCACTCAGTCTCTCACATTCAACTGTATTCCCCCACCACCCCGCCCCCCAGTCTTCCTCCTCTCAGGGGACTGACCCACTGACCACCAGTCCCTAAGTCAGACCACCAGGCATTGTCCTCACCCCTTCTCTCTCCTTTGCCCCACCCCCAGCCTGTTAGTAACCAAACCCTGTCCCATTGCCCCCTGGACTCTTGTCTTGTCCCCTCTTCAGCCTCACAGCCCTAGCCCCCAGTTCAGGACTCATCATCTCCCACCTGACCTTCCCTCTACCTGGCCTGGAATTCTCTCTCAATTTCTTTCTCTAGCTTTCTGTGTTTGTGGAACAGTCTGGAAGCCCAAAGCTCCATCTCCAACCATCTCTGTTGTCTTCTCCCCTTCTCACTCACACACTTTCCCTGGACAAGCTCAGCTGTGCCCCAGGTTTCTACAACCATCAACAGCCTGGTGTCTGCTAAATCAGTCTCCTGAGCTCCAGCCTGGTTCAGCCCCCAGCCTCAGCTATCCCCAGACCCTGCACACCCTACATTGGGCTCAATGCCTTCTCCCAAACCTGCTCCTCCTCCTAATCCCCCATGATACACCTAGATATGCAGGTCAGACACCTGGGGCCATCCTTACCTCCCTCTCTTCCCTCCCGTCTCCTTAATTTCCCCCATCCCCACGGCCCCTGCTCATCCACACCTGGGTGAAGTCCATGTGATGGGGCCCCTAGCAATGGCAGTGCTTGGCAGCCATGACTGGACATTCCCTTAAATCTGAGCCAGCCACATGACTTTCTTTCTTTTTTTTTTTTTTTTTGGCCATGCCATGTGCGGCATGCAGGATCTTAGTTCCCAGAACAGGGATCAAACCCATGCCCCCTGCAGTGGAAGTGCAGAGGAGCCCTAGCCACCGGACCACCGGGGGATTCCCTACATGACTTGCTTTAGTAACAGGATGTGACAGAAGTGACACTGTACCAGTTCCAAATCTAGACCCCAAGAAGCCCTCACTCTTGGAACCTTCACTCTGTCATGTGAACAATCCTGGGCCAACCTGGAGCAGAGACAAGTTAGCCTAGTTGTCCCATGCCAGGCTGGAGACATACAAGAGCCCAGCCAAGATCAGCAAATCCATCTAGCTGACTTTCAGCTGAGCAAAGATGCATGAGTAAGGCCCACCAAGCTCAGATCAGCCAACCCAAAGACTCATGAGCAATAATAAAAACTTGTTGTTTTAAGCCACTTAAATTTTAAGGTGGTTTGTTATGCAGCTATAGCTAACTGCTACATTACTGTTTAAATTATATAGTGGGAATGCAGTTACTTGCAGCACAAAGCATCCTAAATGACATAGGAAATCATCAACCATTATTATTATGATGCCTTTTGGATGTTTCTAAACCATGTGCTTGTAACACAGCTCCCCTTCATCTCACTGACCAGAATGTGAGGATTGCCCTCCAGCTGTGCTCCTCTCCCGCCTACCTGCTCTCCTGCTCCAGCTGCTCCTCAGCCTGGGCCAGCTTAGACTCAAGGGCAGCGATGATCATCTTCTGGCGGGCCCGGGCCCCAGCGTCTTCCTCACCCAGGCGTCCCCGGAGCTCCTGGACCTGCCGCTCCAACTGCTGCCGCCCGCTCTCTGCCTTGGCTGAGAAACTGCGCTCAGCTGACAACTCTGTGGTCAGTGATTCCACCTGCATCAGTGGGAAAGGCAGGACTGTCACGGTGGAGTCTCAGAGGGAAGGTGGGAGGTAAATGCAGCCACCTCCCACAACTAAGTGAGTTGATGATTGTTAAATAAATAGCACAGAACCTGGTATATACTAAATAGTCAACAAATGGTAGTGTGTATTTTTCTCCGATTGGCTCATCAGCCAACGGCAGTGCCAGCCCTGGGTTTTAACCTTTTAGATAGGTTTTTGCTATTTTAATAAGTCCACAAGATTATCACAAACTTGTTTAAACGCTATAACTTCTGCCTTTGACTGTGAATGAGTCTCTTCCAAGGGTTATCACACTTTTTTTTTTCTT
>NW_006790237.1:1615359-1633991 GCF_000442215.2 Lipotes vexillifer | reverse complement strand
GCACAGGCTCCGGACGCGCAGGCCCAGCAGCCACGGCTCACGGGCCCAGCCGCTCCGTGGCACGTGGGATTCTCCCGGACCGGGGCACGAACCCGCGTCCCCGCATCCCCTGCCACAGCAGGCGGACTCCCAACCACTGCGCCACCAGGGAAGCCCGGGTTATCACACTTTTGTTCGCACCAGGATCATCTGGGGGGCTTGTTAAAAAATTGTGGACTGCAGGGTCGCCCCGCTCCAGAGATTCTTATTCAGCAGGTCTGGAATGGGGTCCATGAATCCGCATTTTCAACAAGCATCTCAGGTGGTTTTGAAACGAATGATATGCAGGACCGTTTTGAGAAATGCCGGCTCAATGAACAGGAGCTACTACATTGGGAATGTGTAAACATACCTCTAATAATAGTGCCTGTTTATTTATTCAGCTCCTACTCTGAGTGAGGTCCTATGCCTGGGACACAGAAATTAGTCAGATCCAGTCTGATTCATACTTTACTTCATTTCACCCTCAAAGGAAGACATCGACGTGGTGATTAGCATATGCTTTTTTTTTTAAACCTTTTTTGGAAAATCGTGATATAGAAAAAGTAAAAAACAGATCAAACATATGGCTTAATGGGTTTATAAAAGGCAGACATCATTGTCGCCCCTGCCCAGGTCAAGAAACAGAACTTTACGCACCCATCCTAATAACAACCTCTTCCTTTTCCCCCAAATAGTATGTCATCCTGACTTTGGGGGTGATCACTTCCTTGCTCTTTTTTCAAGTTTTATTACTCAAAGATGCATCCATAGATCCTATAATTGAATCCTGCCCATTAAAAATAAAAAAGAAACTTGTATGGACTTCCTTAGTGGTCCAGTGGTTAAGACTTCACCTTCCAATGCAGGGTGTGTGGGTTTGATCCCTGGTCAGGGAGCTAAGACCCCACATGCCTCACAGCCAAAAAAACCAAAACATAAAACAGAAGCAATATTGTAACAAATTCAATAAAGACTTTAAAAACGGTCCACATCAAAAAAAGCTTTAAGGGACTTCCCTGGTGGTCCAGTGGTAAAGAATCTGCCTTCCAATGTAGGGGACATGGGTTTGATCCCTCGCTGGGGAACTAAGATCCCGCATGCTGCAGGGCAATTAAGCCCATGCACCACAACTACTGAGCTCGAGCGCCTCAACTAGAGAGCCCGCGTACCACAAACTAGAGTCCACGCACCCTGCAGCCTGTGCACCACAACTAGAGAAGAAAAAACCCACATGCCACAACTAGAGAGAAGCCCACACGCCGCAACGAAAGATCCCACATGCCTCAACTAAGACCCTACACAGCCAAATAAAAATAAAAATAAATAAAAATTTAAAAAATAAAAATAAAAAAATCTTTTTAAAAAGTTGTATATGACTTTTAAGTCTCTTTTAGTCTACAGTTCCCTACTCCATCCCTTTTATTTCCTTACAATTTATCTGTTGAAGAATCTGGGCTGTCTGACCTACAGAGTTTCTCTGCATCTGTATTTTCCTGATTACACATTCACGGTCTAATTCAGCATGCTTCTCTGTTCGGTTTCCTTCAAATAGGCAGTTCGGTCCAGGGAATTAATTCTTTTTCTCTATGAGTTTTCAAGGTAATGAAATGGTTCCATATCATTTTATGAAGGTGACTCTACCGTGTTGAACAGACATCCACCAAGAACTCATGCCCATCTGGAACCTAAGAACGTGACTTTATTTGGAAAGACAGTCTTTGGAGGTGTAATTTGATAAATGAAGATGAGGTCATACTGGATTGGGGTGGGCCCAAAATCCAATATGACTGGTGTCTTTACAAGAAGAGAAGGAGGCACAGACACATAAAGAAGACACAGGGAAGGCCATGTGAAGATAGAGGCAGAGATTGGGCTGATGCATCTACAAGCCAAGGATTGCTGGCAACCAGCAGCAGCTGGAAGAGGGGCCTGGAACAGATGCTCCCTCAGAAGTAATCAATCTGATGACACCTTGATTTTGGACTTCTAGCCTCCAGAACTGTGAGAGAATAAGTTATTTTTTTTTAATTAATTTATTATTTTTTTTTGCGGTACACGGGCCTCTCACTGTTGTGGCCTCTCCCATTGCAGAGCACAGGCTCCGGACGTGCAGGCTCAGTGGCCATGGCTCACGGGCCCAGCCGCTCCGTGGCACGTGGGATCTTCCCGGACCGGGGCCCGAAGCCGCGTCCCCTGCATCGGCAGGCGGACTCTCAACCACTGCGCCACCAGGGAAGCCCGAGAATAAGTTATTGTTGCTTTAAGCCACCCAGTTTGTGGCAATTTGTTACAGCAGCTTCAGGAAATTAATACAGTGACTAATTAGTATTTTTAAAAATATCATTGTGAACTTGTGTATTTAAACAGATTTGATGGATTTAAAGCAGTGCGATTCTGACCCTTGCTGAAGCTCAAGTTGCTCCATTTGGGGCCAGTGGGAGCCTTTCCAGGTTGACTTCTAAGTGCTTTTGAGATAACCAGGGTGTGTTATGGACTGAATGTTTGTGTCCCCTCCAAATTCATACGTTGAAGCCCTAATCCCCATGTGATGGTACCTGGAGATGAGGCCTTTGGGAGGTAATTAGGATTAGATGAGAAATGTGAGGGTGGGGCCCCTACGATGGCATTAGTGCCCTTGTAAGGAGATACCAGAGAGCTTGCTCTCTCTCTACCCCCACATGCACAAAAAGTCGAGGCCAGTGAGTGCACGATGAGATGATAGCCACATATAAGCCAAGAGAAGAGGCCTCAGAATGAAACCTATCTTACTGGCACCATGATCTTGGACTTCACAGTCTCTAGAACTGTGAGAAATAAATTTCTCTTATTGAAGCCGCCCAGTTTATAGTATTTTGTTATGGCAGCCTGAGCAGACTAAGGCATGGTATGACAAGATGGTCCAGGCTACTCTGATTCATGTCCTGATTCAGATCTGGAATGAGCCATTTCTTTTGAAAAAAAAAAAGCGCCCCATTTTCTTTTAGTGGGGGAAATGGTATTTCTAGACCACAATGTTCATTGTTATTGGGTTGGTTATTGTTTAGAGGCTTTTTCGGTGGACAGAGATAGGATGGATCTATACAAATTACCCCATAAGTTCACATGAATACATCCAAGTCAAATTTGGGACTAGAGGGTTTTTGTGTGTTTTTTGTTTTGTTTTGTTTTGGCCGTGTCACACAGCTGTGGGATCTTAATTCCCCATCCAGTGACTGAACTCAGGCCACAGCAGTGAAAGCCCGGAATCCTAACTACTAGGCCACCAGGGAACTCCCTATTTGTTTGTTTTTAACTTAGCCTGTTCTCCATGACATCTATATATTGGTTCTCACGTGCTGATGATCCTCAGATTATGAACACAGGTAGAGATGATAGAATTAGAATATTCCATCCTTAATCATTTACTTTATCCCACATTATACACATAATATTACTATTAACCAATATAATTACTGAATATAGTAATAAAATTTTTTTTGCACATTTGCCCATTCTCTCCATTTAAAAAATAGTTGTGTTATAAATAAATGAGCTTTTAGCCAATTATCTTTCTTATTCCTTTTCAGCCTTCACTTAGTTGTACAGCTACGGGCAGACTGTATGCTCGTTACTCTTTTGAGCTGATGTCTCTCTAGTGACCCTGATCATCTGAACCTGGATCTCCAGGGCAGTGGTTCTGAATCCTCATGCCTCAGAACCACTTGGAGAGCTTGTTAAAACACAGATTCCTGGGTTTCCCCACCTCCAGCATTCCTCATTCATTCGTTCCTCATTCGCTTGGTTGGGGCCCCAGAACTTGCATTTCCAACAAGTTTCCAGGTGAGGCTGATACTACTGATCTCGGGGCCACACTTTGAGGACTGCTGCTCTCCTAGATTCTTCAGGAAGGGCTCCTGGGAATAACAGTCTCTGAGTTCTTGCACGTTGACAACTTGTTTATGTCCTTTATACATGAAGGTAAGTCTTATATCTTACAGGTAACCAACAAGGACCTACTGTATTGCACATGGAACTATACTCAATATCCTGTAATGGAAAATAATCTTAAAAAGAATATATATGCATATATATAACTGAATCACTTTGCTGTACACCCGAAACTAACACAACATTGTAAATCAACTATATTAAAAAAAAAAACCAAATATCTGCACATAAAAAAAAAAAAAAAGAAAGTAAATCTTGCTTGATACAAAATCCTTGGCTCACATTTTCTTTCTTTGAGTATCATAACTATATCCCTCCATTTTCTCCCAGCATAAAGTCTCGCTGTGAAAAATCTGATGACAATCTAATTTTCTTTTTCTTATATATCACTTGTTCATTTTTTCCTGGATGGCTAAAGAATTTTTCCCCCTCTTATAAGTCCAAGAGTTTTTATTAGAATCTGTCACGGTATGAGTTAGTATGGGTCAATATCATCAGGTACACAGTGGCTACAAACTTTTCTGCTTTAGGAGTTTTCTTGCATTATGGTTTTTGGTTATTTGCTCTGACCCCTTGCTTTGATTTTCTTCTTTGGGGGCTCCTATCATCCATATGTTGGATCTTCTCTGCCTGTCTTCAATATTTGCCATTGTCTTATGAATTCCTTTTTGTGTCTTTTATAAGTTTTATTTTGGGGACTTCGCTTCTGCCACAGTGGTTGAGAATCTGCCTGCCGATGCAGGGTACACGGGTTTGTGCCCCGGTCTGGGAAGATCCCACATGCTGCGGAGCAGCTGGGCCCGTAAGCCATGGCCGCTGAACCTGCGCGTCCGGAGCCTGTGCTCCGCAACGGGAGAGGCCACAACAGTGAGAGGCCCGCGTACAGCAGAAAAAAAAAAAAAGAAAAAAAAAAAAAAAAAAAAAACCCCCCCCCTGCCAATGCAGGGGACACAGGTTCGATCCCTGCTCCAGGAAGATCCCACATGCCACAGAGCAACTAAGCCCGTGTGCCACAACTACTGAGCCCGCGCACCACAGCTACTGAAGCCTGCGCACCTAGAGCCCGTGCTCCACAACAAGAGAAGCCACTGCAATGAGAAGCCCGCACACCACGACAAAGAGTAGCCCCCACTCGATACAACTAGAGAAAGCCCGTGCGCAGCAGTGACGACCCAATGCAGCCAAAAATAAATAAATAAAATAAATAAATGGGAAATAGGTTTTAAAAAAAAAGTTTTATTTCGATTTTTTTAAAAGGTTCTCCTTTTCACCAACAGCCAAAGATGTGGGCTGGGCTAAGTCACATCATTCTTTATATGACTGTAGGATCCTACGGGCTCTCCACTAGGCATATACTGGCTTATTTATTTCATTTATAATGAGCACCCAGTACTGTTTTAGGTAAAAACTAAGAACTAAAACTAAGACAGAGGCCCTATGCTCAAGGGGCTTACACTCTGTTGGGGAAATGGACCACAGACAAATAAGTAAATATACAATAGAATGCCAGGCAGTGGTAAGTGATATGAAGAGATTAAAGCAGAGAGAATGGAGAGAAATTATGGGAGGGAGGGTGGCTGTTTCACACAGGGTGGTCAGGGAAGGCTGTTTTGAGGGAGTGAGATGTGTGATGGTTTGGGAGAAGGGCTTTCCAAGAGGAGGAAACAGCAAGTGCAAAGGCCCTGAGGTAGTAATAAACTAGGCATAGTCAAGGAATAGTGAGGAGGCTGGTGTGGCTGAAGCAGAGTGGACTAGGAGAAAAAGGGTTAGTTAGAGATAACTAAGGCCTGAATTAGCCAGGGACCAGAGTGTGGGGCCTTGTTGGTGACTGAGATTTTACTCTGAGTAAGATGGGAGTGTATCATCATGGTGTATGACTGCTTCTCCTACTGGTCTAGGGGCTCCCCAAGGGCTGAGCTGGGTTCTTACTCCTCTCTGAGTCCCCAGCATGAGAGGTCTCAAAATGTATCTTTTAAAATGTATGAAATAATAAAGACGTAGGTCTCTCTTTGGAAATCTCACCCCTCTACTGTCTGCTTGGCAAACTCTTAACTTCCTACAAGACCTCTTAAGGAATCATCTCTATCAGGAAGTCTTCCCTGATAGCCCCCAGCCTCCAGGCTGGATACTGATCCAGTCTCCTCTGCATTCTCACAGTGTCCTGTGCTTCCTCCATTTTCATTTGAATTTTGGTATTGGGATAGGCTGTTTCCTCCATCAGACTAGGATGTCCTTAAGGGCAGAGACTTGGAATGATCCATCTCTAGGTCCCCAGCACCACCCAGAATAGGATATGGGCCTCCAGAAGCCTCATAAAATATTTATAAATAAATAAACAAATGAAATATGCTTTTGTCTGTCTGCCTAGCTCCTATGTATCTTTAAAACCCAGCCAAATGCCCCTTCTTGCAAATGCCTCTCTTGCAGAGAGTTCTCTCCCTCTCGCTACTGGGCCCTCGATACTTATATTATCACACATGTCACTCTATAATGTCATGGTGTAATTCCCTGTCTGTTTCCCCAGGGAACTCTGCAGGATAGAGACCCCACATAATTCATCCCTGAATCCAGCCTTTGAGAAGCTTCAGAAATACAAGTGAATGAATGCATCAATGTCTCCCCCCACCTTGAGAACTCCTATTCAACCTTCAAAACCCAACTCAAATATTCCCTTTTCCTATGTCTGTTGAATAAGAGAACTGAAGGTGTTATGGTCCCAGGTCAGTAAGGACCCAGGCTGGCAGTGGGTGACCCAGCTGTGCTCACCTGCAGAAGCAGCTTGCGGTAGCGGTCATTGAGCAGCTCTGCATTGCTCTGCTCCTCCTCCAGCTCCTCTTCCATTTGCCCCAGGCGCCCCTCCAGCTGACGCTTCTCATCCAGAATGGCAGCCCTAGGGAGAACGGGCACGGGGGCGGTGAGAGCAGGATGGCCAGAGGAGGGCACCCTGCCCCACATTACCAGGGACCACTCACTTGCTAAGGCTGCCGTTGGCCACCTCATCTGCCATTTCGTCCCGCTCCTGCTGGGCCTGCCGCCGGGCACGGTCTGAGGCGGCCAGTTCCTGTGATGAGCGAGAGAGGGGGTGGTCAGCTGTAGTGAGGGGAGGCTGTCTGGGCACTGGTCTCCCTGCCCCTCACACCTCAAGTCTCTTGGCCTTATTTTCACTGCACTTGAACATGCTGCCCCTGGATAACCTTGGAATGAACTTCAGTCCATAGGCAGATGTCTCCTAAATCCGTCTCCGGAGCCCCTGGTCCGTGTCCACCTCTTGCTGCCCCTCAAGGCCCCTCACCCTCATAGCCTCCTCACTGAGCCCACTATCTCCTTTCAAGCCAGTTCCTCCTCCAGTTTCCCCCGGTCATCGGGCCAGACCCCCTCGACTCCTCTGCCTCCTTACCACCCATAGCCCTGTGTGTCCTGCCCTTTCACTCTGCCCTGGTCCCTCCTCTGCGTCCCACAGCCCCGGCTCAGGCTTCATCCTCCCTCCCCAGCCTCCCAGCCTCCATTCCCCCCCTAGTCCATGGCCCACACCGCCCCAGAGAGGGCCTTGCGGCTGCGCCTCAGGACCCTCCCCAGCTTCCCCCAGGCCCCGCCCCACCCTCCCTTCCCCCACAGCCCCGCTCATCCTGGCATCACCTCCTGCAGTCGCAGCACTTCCGCTTCCAGCCCCTTGAGGGCCCCGCCCCCCCCTCCCTTCCCCCACAGCCCCGCTCATCCTGGCATCACCTCCTGCAGTCGCAGCACTTCCGCTTCCAGCCCCTTGAGGCGCTTCTCACTCTCCCGGTTCTGGGCAAAGATCTCCTCCCGGGAGCTCCGCGACTCCTCCACCTCCCGCCACAGCTCCTTCATCTGGGCCTGGGAGGAACTTAGCGAGTGAGCGGACCCAGCCTGATCGTGACTCACGGGGACGCCCCCTACCCTCGCATCAGCCCTGTGGGGGCTCCCCGTGAGCAAGCAGAGCCCTGCGGACCTGGGCTTCTGCACCCCGCCCCCGGCCGCTGGCTGTGTGACCTTGGGCCAGCCCCTTCCCATCTCGGGGCCTCACCTCTTTAAAAAAGCAGCACATCAAAATTAAAGTAAGCCTAAAATGGGGATAATATTTGGGCTCTGCAGGAATAACAGGGATGGGAAACACCGATCACTTACCTTGGGCCAGGCTCTATTCTACAGACACACTTTAATCCTCACAACTTCAGTTGATGGGGACTATTTTCTTCCCCAGTTTACAGATGGAGAAACTGAAGCACAGCGAGGTTCAGCAACGTGCTCAGGGTGGTAAGTGGCAGAGACAGGACCTGAACCCAGGCTGTCTGGCCCTGGAGTTCACCCTTTTAGCCACTTTGATACCTGGCCACGTTATTGATGATTGATTGATTGGCCGCGCCAGGTGGCACGCGGAATCTTAGTTCGCAGACCAGGGATCGAATCCGTGCCCCCTGCCGTGGAAGCGCGGAGTCGAAACCACTGGACAGCTAGGAAAGTCCCAAGCTACCTGGTCACATTATTAAGAGTGTGTAGGGATGCCGGTAAAGGGTTTTTCTCCTCAACGGTGCTTAAAATAAAGAAAAATAAAACACAAACGAAATGTCCATCGCCGTTAAAAAAAAAATCCCCACTCTATCTTTACAATGGTGTAGCGAGTGCTTGTTGATATAGTGAGGACAGCGGGCAGGCTTGGTAATAGAAGGATAACTACCATCACTGTTACTAATATTATTATCATCTGCTTGATAATAATAGGTTTTCAGTGTAGGGGTTTTTGCTCAGTGATGACACGGTTTATAATTTTCACTTTTTGGGAGGAATCTTCAAACATCACTGCTGCCCAACAGAAATACACTGCAAGGACATACGTTCTTTAACATTTTCTAGTAACTACATTAAAAAGGTAAAAGGAAATAGGTAAAACTAGTTTGAATACTATATTTTATGTAGCCTAATATATCCAAAATATTATTATTTCCATTTATAATCAATGTAAAAATTATTGAGATATTTTACTTTATGAAGTCTTCTGAATCTAGCATGTAACTTGGATTTTGGACCCACCCACCTTTTTTTTGGCCTCGCCAGGTAGCTTGTGGGATCTTAGTTCCCCAAGCAGAGATGGAACCTGGGCCCGCAGCAGTGAGAGCAGAGTCCTAACCGCTGGACTGCCAGGGAATTCCCTTTTTTTTTTATTTCCCCTGCCACATTTTAGATGCCCAGTAGCCACATGGGGCTGGTACCCTCTGTATTGGACAGGCCAGGTCTATACTTAAAAAAAAACAAAAATAGAGACTTCCCTGGTGGTGCAGTGATAAGAATCTGCCTGCCAATGCAGGGGACACAGGTTCGAGCCCTGGTCCGGGAAGATCCCACATGCTGAGGAACAACTAAGCCCATGAGCCACAACTACTGAGCCTGTGCTCTAGAGCCCGCGTGCCACAACTACTGAGCCCGCGTGCCTAGAGCCCACGCTCCCCAACGAGAGAAGCCACCGCAATGAGAAGCCCACGTACCGCAATGAAGAGCAGCCCCTGCTTGCGGCAACTAGAGAAAGCCCAGGCGCAGCAACTAAGACCCAATGCAGCCAAATAAATAAATAAATTTATATTAAAAAAATAAGACTTTTTAGAACAGTTTTAGGTTCCCAGCAGTTTTGGGCAGAAGGTACAGAGATTTCCCACACAGCCCCTACCCTCACACAGGCACAGTCTCCCCCATTATTAACATTCCCCACCAGAGTGGGATCTACCTTGATGGTAGGTATCAATGATGAACCTACCTTGACACATCATCATCTAAAAAAAATTCTTTTTAAACAACCATGTATAAGTTTCATAATGGGGTTGGGGGGGAACCCTAAGGTATTTCCACTTCAAAAATGAAATACAATGAGGAAATTGCACTTACACATTATGCATTTTAAATAAAGGAAGTAAAAAACAGGAAAAGAACCCAATGAGCCTTTGGGGCATGGATGTTTATAAAGCTGTTGCCTATGCTGGGTGCAGCTCCTGGGATCGAGGGGGTGGGGCCCCAGCTGGTTTTGGAGCCGGAGGGAGGGGGGACCCTTCCTGGTCCGAAGCTTAAGCTCCACCCCTTACCTGCATCCTGCGAAGCTGCTTCACCGCCTCCTCCCTGCCCTGTCCGCTGGCCGCGGTCTGGGCCTTCAGCTCCTCCAGCTCGGCCTCCAGCTTCTTGCGGGCGGCCACGGCCAGAGCACGCTGCTTGCGTTCCTCGTCGCGTTCCACCTCGGCATCCCTCAGCTGGGACAGGGGAGGCCGGGAGGGGCGGGCTCAGGGGAGGGGAGGCCCAGGCTACCTCTACATGCTAGTGACATAGATGTCTACCCTCCAGCCCTGGCCCAGGCCTCCAGCCTCATTCCTCCTGCCCCTTGCCTCTCTCCACCACCAAACCCCATCATCCTCTCCAACCCCACAGCCCCAGCTCAGGCCTCATCCTCCCCCCTTGCCCCAGCTTCCTCTCTGCTCCCATCTTTCCCCGCCAGCCCATTCCCGATGGCTCCAGAAGGGTCCTTCTACAATCAGAGCTGACGCTGCCCCTCCCCTGCTCATGGCCCTCCTGCGGCTCCCCAGTGCCCCCAGGACAAAGTTTTGGATGAGCCCATGGCTGGATCAGTGGAGCCAGGCGAGATCAAAAAAACACCCAGAGACACCCCCGCCCCCCCGCCTTGGATCACGTCTTCATCTCTCTCAGGGCCTCCCAGCTCCAGTCTCCCCCGCTCCAGTCTGCTGCTCACATGGCCCCAGAGGGGTCTTTCTGACACTCAGAGCTAACCCGCCCCTCCCAGGCTCAGCACACATCACCTAGCGGAGAGCCTTGCCCACTGCAGACCACAGGAAATTCCTCCACTGAATGAATACTGAATGAATGAATGAATGAATGGTGCAGAGACAGAGAGAGAGAGAGATGGAATGAATGAGGAAGCAGGTGAAGGAGTAAACGAATACGGGAGGAAGGTCGTGGATGAAGCAGGGTGCAGATGAGCTGGTCAATGAATGAGTAGATGAGTGCCTGGGTAGGTTGTGGGTGCGGAGGGCTAGAAAGTGGAGTGACTGGACTGGGGACAGGAGGTTGACTGGAAGCGGGTATTGGGTGCATGGAGGGGAAGTCAGATGCAGAGCTGGTTATGTAGAAGTGCTGGTTGCTGGGGAGGCTGTGTATGGGCGGCTGGGTGGCTCAGTAGATGGGGTGGTAGCTGCGTGGAGGGTTTTGGCGGATGGAGGGGGTCTGAATGGGTCAACAGGATGTGCGTGTGGGTTCATGGGTCATGATGGGTGAGTGGGTTGGGAAACAGGAGGCTGGCTGGCTAGCAGGAGGGACTTGGGTAGAAACACGGAGTAGAAAGTGGGTGGGTGAGACTTCCGGCCTCTCTTGCTGCCTGTAAGCACCAGGGCATCCCCCGATGGACGGGCGCCCTGCCTGTACCTGCTTGGCCAGCTGCCGCCGCCTCTCCTCACCAGCCTCGTCTCGGCCCTGCAGGTCCCGCTCGTGCTGTGCCTTGAGGGCCTGCACGGTCACTTCCAGGCGCAGCTTGGCATCCTCAGCCGCCGTCAGCTCATCCTCCAGCTCCGTCACTTGTGTTCGCAGGTCATTGGCTGCCTGTTCGGCCACCCGGCGGGCTCGCTCCAGCTCGTGTACCTGGAGGGGAGGGAGAGTTAGCACTGGGGCACCTGGGTCACCGAGGAATGGGGAGGCCAGGACCCGAGATCTATCCTAGGCTATAGGGGAGGGAAGCTTTGACAGACGAGGGGGAGGCAGCAAGTTGACGTGCCCATCCTAGTTCGTTCATTCACTCACACGTTCATCATTACCTGAGCACCTACTTACTATGTGTCTCATTCTGGATCATCCTAGAACATATTTTATTAATAACCTATGCACCATAATTCTATTATCTGAAGCTCCTGAGAATCCAATTCCAGTGTTTGTTAGGTCGGCTGACTCTCACTCATGGTGGATTATTTCCTTGTAGGTTTTGTGATCTTTTTTTTTTTTTTGGCCAGGAGCTGCGCAGCTTGCATGATCTTACTTCCCTGACTGGGTATCGAACCGGGGCCCTGACAGTGAAAGCTCAGAGTCCTAACCACTGGACACCCAGGGAATTCCTGGTCTTGTGATTGGTTTGTGAGCTCACTTCGTTGTGGCTTCATCTTCAGGAATCCCGTGTGGAAATATGTTGAAGGCACGTAGATCCAGAGTTAGCAGTGTTGGTTTCTGCCAGACTCCCCAGGATATTACCAACCCACTAGCAACTACTATTTTTTTCTCAGCATGGGGCTTTCCAGACCTTTCAGGGAGGTGTAAATGAAAACCCCAAATATCCCGTGAAAGCAGACCCGGGCTTATGAATTCTCAAAGACACCCCCCCGACGGCCTCTCCTTAATTGTTACCTCCTCAGAGAGGCATCCCCTGACCTGTCAGGGTCTTCCTGTTACCCATGCTCCTGGCACTGAGTCACTCTCTGACTCAGCCCTAGTCACAGTGGTCCTTTACTATGTGCTTCTGTGTCTTTTTGAGCAACACCCACCTCCCACATTGGCCTGTGCGCTCCACAGGGCAGGGACTATATCTGCTTATCACCCCTGCCTAATTACCCTCATGAAAATGCTGGTCAGTGACAGTATCTACTTTCAGTGCTTAGAAGGGTCCAACTGGTCCCCCTTTTATTTGGCACCTGCCAATCAACTTGGTTGACTTGAAGGACTCAAACTTCTCCCATCAACATCCTACTTCCCACCAAGGCCTTTGGAGTCACTATATATAACTTAACACTTTTCCCAAAGGACAGACCTTAGCAGTTTGAGCATGAGTTGGATTATCCTTGGGGCTACAGGCCAAGGGTGTGTCATGGGGATGGAGGTTCTTTCCAGGCCTGGCTAAAAGCTCCATTGGATTAATGCCAGAGCATGCGGAGAAAATAAAGCCCTCAGCCATCGCACCCCTGGCAATAAGGAAGGATGCTGGGACTGTGTCTGCCCAGGGACCCAACTAAACACGCCTTCCATCAGTGCCTCCTGTCATTAGCCAGGGTGGCTTGTGGCCCTGGGCCTGTTCTGGTTGATGCTCCACAAATATATTTATTGGGCACATGAAAGAAGGATGGTGTGGAGGGTGTCTCAGACCTTTCAGAAGCCTGGGAGGCTGGGATACTGGCTGGGTGAGGGGGGACTGGGAACTGGCCTGGGAGACCCCCGCCACAGGCCCTGGAGGGATGTATGAGTTGGGGGAAGACAGAGACCTGGTAGGGGAGCCTGTGTGTGCTCAGTGAAGTTGGGGGGTGGCAAGGCAGGGTGTATTCACAGTGTGTGTGTGTGTGTGTGTGTGTGTGTGTGTGTGTGGTATATGTGTGGTGTGTGTATGGTATGTATGTATGCGATGTGTATAATGTGCGTGTGCTGTGTGCAGTATGTATGCATGTGGTGTGTGTATATGTGTGTATGTGCATATATGTGTGTGTTGTGTGTGCACACGCGTGCACATCCGCATGTTTGTGGAGTACATCTCAGGCTGTATGTTGTGGTAAACTTTCTTCATTTTCTTTTTTCTTTCTCTCTGAGTCACATACACACAAGATGAGTGGTTCTCATGCTCTGTGTGTACACATGAGCAAGCGTGCTTAATGGAAGATTCGCCTCACATTCCACGAACACAAAGGTGAATACGTATGTTTTGTTAGCAGCCCTCATGTTCAGTGCGTGAACATACATGTTTGCTGGAAGGTTCTCCTGTCCTGTGCCCGTGCACACGCACGGTGGCGACTGGCTCCCCTTACTTTCTGTGTGTGCTGTGTGCACACGCCTGCTTGGCAGAAGATTCTCCTCCCGTTCTGCGCGTGTGCATGAACACGTACGTCTGGTACGTGAACGTGGGGCTTTGACGCTGGCTCCCTTCACCCCACGTGTGGGAGAGCACATACGTGTGTATGTGCGCCCCAGTGTCACGGGTGCTTGTGTTGCCACGTGCGTGTCCCTGGACGGGGGGCTGCTCACGCTCTTGCCGACGTCATCCTTGCTGCTGAGCAGCGCCTCCAGCTCGGCCCGCAGCGCCCGGTTCTGCCGCTCCAGCTCCTCCCGCGCCTCCTGCTCCTCCTCCAGCGCCCGCGTCAGTGACAGCGCCCGGGCCTCGCGCTCCCGGCCCTCCGCCTCGACCCGCTCGCGGTCCTCCACCGCCCGAAGGACGGCTGCCTTCTCCTCCGCCAGGAGCTTCCGGGGTGAGGGAGACGGGGTGGGGGAGACAGGTTAGCTGAAAGGAATGTACAGGGGGATGGGAAGACAGGGCAGCCAAGGGCAGAGACAGACAGACAGACAGACAGAGGCAGAGACACAAGAGGGAGGCAGAGGGATTAAAGTCGCAACCATGTCCCAAAGCAGCCCAACTCTTCAATGGACCACACGGTTGGTGGGAATGTAAACTGGTGCAGCCACTATGGAGAACAGTATGGAGGGTCCTTAAAAAACTACAAACAGAGTCACCATATGATCCTGCAATCCCACTCCTGGGCACATATCCAGAGAAAACTACTATATGAAAAGATCCATGCACCCCTATGTTCATAGCAGCACTGTTCACAACAGCCGAGACATGGAAGCAACCTAAATGTCCATCGACAGATGAATGGATAAAGAGGTGGTACATATATACACTGGAATATTACTCAGCCATAAAAAAGAATGAAATAATGCCACCGGCAGCAACATGGATGGACCTAGAGATGATCGCACTAAGTGAAACAAGTCAGACAAAAACAAATATCATATGATATTGTTTATATGTGGAATCTAAAAAAATGATACAAATGAACTTATTTACAAAAGAGAAGCAGATCCACAGACATAGAAAACAAACTTACAGTTACTAAAGGGGAAAAGGGGGGAGGGGTAAATTTGGAATTTGGGATTAACAGATACATGCTATTATGTATAAAATAGTTAACCAACAAGGACCTACTGTACAGCACAGGGAACTATACTCAATATCTTGTAATAACCTAAATGGAAAATTATCTGAAAAAGAATGTGTATATGTACATATATATATATATATATATATATATATATACACATATATATATACACACACACACACACATATATCTGAATCACTTTGCTGTACACCTGAAACTAACACAACATTGTAAATCACCTCTACCTCAATTTTTAAAAGTTAAAGGAAATTTTGAGTTGAAAAAACAACCCTCTTAAATGGATCAACTGATCAGCCCCTCATTCTAGATAAACAACTGAGGAAATGGTGCTCCTTTCTTCCTCTTGGGGTAATGGCAGGAAAAAAATACATAAATTTTTTAAATGTACTTCAACCTTCACTGTTTTTTAAGACACAGCAATTGACAAACAATGAAACCTACAAGACATGCAAAAAAGGAAGAGAATGGGACTCACAGTCAAGAGAAAAATCAGTCCATGGAAACAGACCCACAGATGACCTAGATACTGGGATTATCACACAAGCACTTTGACTGTGTTAAGTAAGTTTCAGGACAAGATGGATACAATGGGTGAAGAGGCAGGGTTATTGCAGGAGGGATTTGAAACTGTAAAACAGAACCAAAGAAAAATGCCAGAACTTCAAAATACAATATCTGAAATAAAAAGGTCACTGGATGAAATTGAGAGCAGAATGGACACACATCAGAAGAATCAGTAAACTTGAAAACAGGTCAATAGAGATGATCTAACAGAGCAAAGAAAAAATATTGTAAAAAAAAAAAAATTAGCAGAGCTTTAATAACCTGTGAGACAGTATCAAGCAATCAAACATACATGTATTTGGAGTCCCAGAGGAAAGGTTAAAAAAAAAAGAAGAGGAAGAAGTAAAATTGTCTTTAATCACAGAAAACATAATCGTAGAAAATCCAATGGAATCTATAAAACACCTACTAGCACCAAAATGTGAGTTTAGCTAGATCGTAGGATACAAGATCAATAAACAAAATTGATTACACTTCCATATTCTAGCAATCAGAAATTAAATAAAAATAATATTTAAAATAGCATCAAAAATGAAATAGGTGGAAATAAATCTGACAAAGATGTGAAAGATGGGCACTGAAAAGTATAAAACATTTCTGAGATTAAATTAAAGAACATCTAAATAAATGGATATATATATCATGTTCCTGGGCCAGAAAACTCAATATCATGAAGACATCAATTTTTCCCAAACTGATCTATAGATTCAAAACAATCGCAAACCAAGGAGATTTTTTTTGCTGTAGAAATTGACAAATTGATTGTAAAACACTGAATACACACGGGAATGCAAAGGACCAAGAAGAGGTAAAATAACTTCGAAAAAGAAGAAAAAATTGGAGAACTAATGCTATCTGATTTTCAATATCTATGCAAAGCAAGTCAGTGGAGAGAGTCTTTTCAACAAATAGTGTTTGAACAACTGGATATCCAGATACATATAAAATTAACTTGGAGCTATGATAGCACCATATATAAAAATTAACTCAAAATGGATCACAGAAAATTAAAAGAAAAATGGATCATAGACCTAAAGGTAAAACCTATAACTAGACAACTTTTAGAAAAAAACTCATAGAAGGAAACCATTGTGACCCTAAGTTAGACAAAGATTTCTCAGACACAACACCAAAAGCATAATCCACAGAATAAAAAATTAAAACATTGGACTTCATCAAAACAAAAACTTCTGCTCTTTGAAAGTCTCTACTAAGAGAATGAAAAGACAAGCCACAGACTGGATGAAAATATTTGCCAAACAATATATCTGATAAAGAACTCATATTCAGAATATATAAAGAACATTTGAAATTCAATGATAAGAAAAGAAACAATCCTTTTTTTTAAAAAAAAAAAGGCAAAAGATTTGAACAGGGACTTCACCAAAGAATATGTATGGATGGTAAATAAGCACATAAAAAGATGCTCGACAGCATTGTTTATTAGGGAAATGTGAAGTAAAACCACTACATCTATTGGAAAGGTTAAAGTTTTATTCATGACAGTCAAAAACTAGAAACAGCAACTCAAATGTTCATCAACAGTATAGTACTTTTCAAAATGTGGTCTATAAAGGAATAATAATCAGCAGTTAAAAAAAAAAGAGGAATGAATTATTGGTGCATGCAAAAACATGGATGAGGGACTTCCCTGGTGGCACAGTGGTTAAGAACCCACCTGCCAATGCAGGGGACATGGATTCAAGCCCTGGTCCAGGAAGATCCCACATGACGTGGAGCAATTAAGCCCGTGTGCCACAACTACTGAGCCTGTGCTCTAGAGCCCGCAAGTCACAACTACTGAAGCCACATGCCACAACTACTGAAGCCCACGTGCCTAGAGCCCGTGCTCCGCAACGAGAAGCCACTGCACCGCAACAAAGAGTAGCCCCCGCTCGCCGCAACTAGAGAAAGCCCACGCGCAGCAATGAACAAACACAGCCAAAAATAATAAATAAATAAAATAAATTTATTTAAAAAATGGATGAATCTCAAAGTAATTTTTCCAAGTGAAAGAAGCCAGTCAAAAATGAGATTTATATAAAAATAATTTATATAGAACTCTAGGAGATACAAAAAATTAATTCTTTAAAAAATGTTTGATGATCTATGGAATGGTATTAAGCAGTCAAACACACATGTATGTGAAGTCTGAGAAGAGGAAAGAGAGAGAATGGGGCAGAACAATATTTGAAGAAATAATGGCTGAAGATTTCCACATCTGATCAAAAACACCACTCCAAAGATACAGGAAGCTTGGCAAGGATAAATACAAAACCCCACAGCTGGATATCATAGTCAAACTGCTAAAAACCAAAGAGAAGGAGAAAAAATTTAAACCAGCCAGAAAACCACATCACACCACCTGCAGGGAAACAATGCTTTGAGTGACCACTAACTCTTCATCTGAAACAATGGAGGCCACAGATCATGGAACGATCTCTTTGAAGTGTGGAAAGAACAAAACCGTTTACCTGGAATTCAACAGTCAGTGAAAATACCTTTCAAAAATGAAGGCAAAATAAGGACTCTCACATTTTGCAGATGAAGAAATTGAGGCACAGAGAGGTCGGGCAATTTTCCCATGCCACACGGCCAGAAAGGGCCTCAGCTGAGATTTGAACCTCAGGGTTGCCTGATCTTAGTGCTCTGGGGTTCTGAGAACTTCATTCCATCCTCAGATTGCCAGCTGCTTAGTATTATCCCCATCTCCTAGATGGGCAAACTGAGGCTGAAATGGGACAAGCAGTTTGCCTGAGGTCCACAGGGAGTCAGCAGGAGAAGCAAGGTGTGTTATTTCATTTCATCTTCCTAGTGCCTTCTGGTGTACCTTCAGGACTCTTTTGGGATCAAAAGTGGGTACCACCAATAATTATTTTGGGGCAAGAGACATAAGCCAGGATGGATGGGTGTCCTATTTTACAGAGGCTCAGAGGGAAGAGGCACCTGGCCCTAAGGTCCTCCCAAGTTCACAGCTGAGCTGTGACATCCCATGTTACTGATTGCTCACAATGACCATGGGCAGCGTGGATCAGCATCCCAATCCCCCAGCTGGGTAACCCGAGGTGCCTCACCTGGTCGAACTTACGCTGCTTCTTCTCCAGCGCGCTCACGAGCTGCCGCTGCTGTTCCAGGTCCACCGTGGCATCGTCCAGCTCTTGCTGCAGCCGCCCGCGGGCGCGCCCC
>NW_006790237.1:1569216-1615274 GCF_000442215.2 Lipotes vexillifer | reverse complement strand
CCACTTCTGGTGCCCCCCGCCGGCGGCCCCGCCCCAGCCTCTCCACCACTTCTGTCTTTTCTGCCAGGCGCTGGGTCAGGGCCTCAACCTCTCGGGTGGCCCGGCGCCGTGCCTCCTCCCCTGCCTCCAGTGCCCCCGCCTCTTCTTCCTGGCGCCGCCGCCACTCTGAGAGCTGGGGTGGGGGAGGGGAGAGAGGGAGGGTGTCACTCATGGCTGCGATCCAGGTGTGAGTTGGTGGGGCCCCATTTCCCAGATGACTGAGGCCTGAAGCGGGAAATAATTCACTTCATTGGGCACTTCTGCCTCATGAGTAGGGATGAGGTTGTGAGTTCTATGAGCCCCAGCTCCTCCAGGAGATTAAAATGGTTCCCACCAGGGCCCAGAAGATGGATCAGACCTGGGCTCTGTCCTGGGGAACCCCCAGTCTGGTGGAGGAGACTGAACATCACAGCCAGGGTGATGGAGGCTAAGGTAAAAGAAGTATGAGACCCATGGGAGTCCACAGGAGGGGTTCAAAAATCTAGTTAGAACATTCAAGAGAGAATTCCTGGAGGAGGGGGCATTTGTGATGGATCTTGAAGTATGCATAGGAGTTTTCCAGTTAAAGAAGGATATTTGCAAGCATACATTCATCACTCATTCATTAAACAGGCATTTCTCAAGGTCTCCTATATGTCAGGCTCTATGTTGGCCTATGCTGGGGATCCAGGTCTAACTCTGATGGGGTCCCACTTTCAAGGTGCTCCCAGTCTGATGGGGGGACTCATGGGCAAACGCAGTTCCAGCCAGGGTGATTGGAGTGGGGACAAAGGAGAAAGCAGGGTTGTGGGAACCCAGAGCCAAATGGTCAGGGTTTTCCCAGAACAGGAGAGGCTGATGCTAAGTCCTGAAAAATGAAAAGGGTGCTCCCAAGAGAAGTGAAAAAAGAGATGAGAGATGAATACAGCTAAACATGAAGGAAGGACCAGAGAGTGCAGGGCCTCTGACACCCAGCTGAGAGGCATGGGTTTTGTCCGGGGGGAGCTGGGGAGCCATGGGCGGTCTGTGAGCTAGGGAAGGGCAGGGTCAACTCAGGGTGTAGAAAGACCATGTGAACTATGAGCTGGGAGGGGAGAGACTAGGGGCAGGGAGGTTTGAAGGGAGGCTGAGATGAGGATCCAGGTGGCTGGGGCTGTGAGGACAGACAGTAGGGAATGAAACAGAGAGTTGGGGACAGGAGGGATGGGGGTCTGCACCTACAGGCTCTGGGGCTGAGGGAGAGACAGAGGCGGGTATGGTTTGAAGGGGTCTGGCCTATGACATGCTGGGCAATGGGGCCACCCCGGAGCAGGGGAACCCAGGAGGAACAGGTTGGGAGACTGGGCATCCCTTAGAGATCTCCCTGAGGGGCTGTTCACCTGGGCCTGTGTAGCCTGCAGCTCGCGGCCCGCCCGCTCCCTGGCAGCTGCCTCCTCATCCAGCTGCTCCCGCAGCCCTGCCGCCTCCGCCTCCAGGGCTCGTGCCCGGGACCCCAGGGTCAGCTTCGCTCTGGTCTCCTCCTGCAGCAGCTCCTGAAGATGGATGGGAGAATGGATGTTACGTGTGGGTGGGAGCGTGGGGAGGCCTGGGGGGAGCCCGGTGGTGAGAGGTGGGCTGGGATCACCTGGGCATCGTGGAGCTGGGCCTCCATGCTGGTCAGCTCCTTGCTCAGCCTGATGGCTTTGGACTCGGCCTCGCTCAGTGCTCCAGACACAATCTCGAGTTCAGCCTGCAGGGAAGGGACATCTTCTAATGGTGGCTTCCAGCCAGCCAACCGCTCTGCTCCTCTGCCTCTAATCCCTACCACCATTGCTGGTGAGGATGCACCAGCATGGAAGGTGCAGCTGCCATGGAAACCAGTCTAGCAGCTCCTTAAAATGGTTCAATGCAGAGTTTCCATACAGCCCAGCAATTCCACTCCTAGGTGTGTACCCAGGAGAAATGAAAAGAAGTCTAGGCAAAAACTTGTACAGGGGTGTTCACGACAGCATTATTCACAATTGCTGAAAAGCAGAAACAACCCAAATGTCCATCCACGGATGATTGGATAAACAAAATGTGGTCTATCCAGACAATGGAATATTATTCAGCCATAAAAAGGAAAGAAGTGCTGACACATGCTACAACATGGATGAACCCTGAACACATTCTGCTAAATGAAAGAAGCCAGACACAAAAGGACAAACATTGTATGATTCCATTTCTATGAAATGTCCAGAATAGGAAGTCTAGAGAGACAAAAGAAGGGGATTAGTGGTTGCCGGGGCAGGGGGTGGGACTGGGGGATGATGGCTGCACAGTACAGGATTTCTTTCTGGGCTGATGAAAATGTCCCAAAATTAGGTTACGGTGATGACTGTACAACTCTATGAATATACTAAAAACGATTGAATTGTACATTTTATTTTATTATTTTTTTAAATATTCATTTATTTATTTTGGCTGTGCTGGGTGTTAGTTGTGGCATGTGGGCTCTTAGTTGTGGCATGTGGGACCTAGTTCCTTGACCAGGGGTCAAACCCAGGCCCCCCTGCATTGGGAGCACAGAGTCTTACCCACTGGACCACCAGGGAAGTCTCAAATTGTACATTTTAAATGGGTGAATTATACGGTATGTGAGTTATATTACAATAAAGCTGTTCCCCCGGCATGCAAATCACCACCACAATGATCCTAGGTGCAGCTCCTGGTCTCATGTTCCTTTGCTGTAGGAATCAGGCAGCAGTTTACCACTTTCTCCCCCCTGGACCTGTTGCCTCCACAGGGTAGGACCTCATCTGCTTTGTTCCCTGCTGTGTCCTCAGGGCTCAAAACAGGGCCTGCCGTGAGCCATGGCCACTGAGCCTGCGCGTCCGGAGCCTGTGCTCCACAAATGGGAGAGGCCACAACAGTGAGAGGCCCGCATAACGCAAGAAAAAAAAAAAAAAAAAAAAAAAAAAAAAACAGGGCCTGGCACACAGTAGGTGCTCAGAAAATGGTTGTTGGGTGAGCGCGTCCAGCACGTGTGTTACCCTGAACCTTCTTCTCTCCCTTTTTGAGGTTCACTAAACAAACAAGGTTGGGTTCAAATTCTGGCTGGTAAGAAAATTTATCTGAAAACTTGGAAACAAGAAAAGGCAGTGGTCAGGCATCCTTTAGAAAGGACAGGACTGGGACTTCCCTGGTGGTGCAGTGGTTGACACCTGCCAACGCAGGGGACACGGGTTCGAGCCCTGGTCTGGGAAGATCCCACATGCCGCAGAGCAACTAAGCCCATGCACTACAACTACTGAGCCTGTGCTCTAGAGCCCGCGAGCCACAACTACTGAGCCCGTGTGCCACAACTACTGAAGCCTGTGCGCCTAGAGCCCGTGCTCCGCAACAAGAGAAGCCACCGCAATGAGAAGCCCGCACACCACAACGAAGAGTAGCCCCCGCTCACAGCAACTAGAGAAAGCATGCGTGCAGCAACGAAGACCCAACGCGGCCAAAAATCAATCAATCAATCAATCACTTTGTTGTACACTTGAAACTAACACATTGTAAATCAACTGCACTTCTATATAGCTTACATTTGATTGCCCTTTGGGACATTACCCAGTTTTGTCTCTGACTGCGCTATTTCGTTCTGGCATTCTCTCTTTTGCTGACTACACACACACCAATTTGTTGTTTCTCTCCTTGAACATCTTTGACATTCTGCTGGATCCCTCATTAATGCTTTTTTAAAAAATATTTATGTTTTTATTGAAGTGTAATTGATTTACAATGTTGTGTTAGTTTCAGGTGTACAGCTAAGTGATTCAGTTATACATACATTATACACATATTCTTTTTCAGATTCTTTTCCCATATAGGTTATTACAAAATATTGAGTATAGTTCCCTGTGTTACACAGTAGGTCCTTGTAGTTCATGCATTTTATATATATTAGTGTGTATATATCACTCCCAAATTCCTAATTTACCCCTCCCCTGAAACTTTCCTCTTTGGTAACCATAAGTTTGTTTTCTGTGTCTGTGAGTCTGTTTCTGTTTTGTAAATAAGTTCATTTGTATCATTTTTTTAGATTTCACATATAAACGATATCATATGATATTTGTCTTTGTCTGACTTACTTCACTTAGTATGATAATCTCTAGGTCCATCCATGTTGCTGGAAATGGCATTATCTCATACTTTTTTATGGTTCATTAATGCTTTAAATAAATCTTTGACATGGGCTTACTATGTCTTTGTATGACAGTCATGCTTTGAACTTGTGAAAATGATATTTTGAGCTGACCTTGGTACCTCCTGGCTGTGTGACCTGGGCAAGTGATTCCTATCTTTAAAAAAAAAAAAAAAAAATTTATTTGGCTGCGCCCGGTCTTAGTTGTGGCACGCAGGATCTTCGGTGTGGCATGAGGGATCTTTTAGTTGAGGAATGCATGCGGGATCTAGTTCCCTGACCAGGGATCGAACCCGGGCCCCCTGCATTGGGAGCATGGAGTCTTAACCACTGGACCACCAGGGAAGTGCCTGATTCCTATCTTTTTGGTGCTCAGTTTTTCTCATCTGTGAAATGGGGATGATAACAGGACCTACCTCCCAGGGCTGCTTTGAAGAGTCAATGAAATAATGAACGTAAAGTGACTAGCTCAGTGCCTGGCATATACCTGTGCTCAACATATAGGTGCATCTGACAATTTTTGAGAGCCTACTGAGAGCCCAGGAACTATTCTAAAAGCTTTCCAAGTTTAGGCTCACTGGATTCACACACCGACCCTATGAGGTAGATACTATTATTAGACTAAGTTTACATAAAGGGAAGCTGAGGCACAGAGAGGTTAGGCAATTTGCCTGAGATCACACAGCTACAAGTGGTGGAACTGAGATTTTAGCCCAGGCAGAATGGCTCTAGAGCTGCCCTGTCCAATATGGTAGCCACTAGCCTTAGGTGGCTATTTAAAGTAATTAAAATTAAATAAAATGAAAATCCAGCTCCTCAGTTGTACTCCTCACATGCCAGGTGGATAGTGCAGTTACAGAACATTTCCATCACTGAAGAAGTTCTACTGACCAGTGCAACCTAGAACTCCTGCTGTCAGCCACCAGACTCTACTCTTGGTGTCACTTTTATTTCTGTAATACGTAAAGTGCTTAGAAGAACGAGCACTACATAACTTAATTCCATGGGGGCAGCCCCTAGCTGTCCCCCCAAATCCCTTCTCCCCTGGTCCCACTGTGACAGGCTGTTAGGTAGGCCCATGGCTGCCAGCTAGAAACTATATTTCCCAGTCTCCTTTGCAGGTAGCTGTGGTCATGTGATTATGTTAAGGCCAATGGAATGCAAGCAAAGTGATATATGCAAATTCCATCCCATTCTCTTTTCCCCTTCCTAAGCTGGAGCGATCACACAGGTGCCCACAATCCAGATTTAACTCTGAAGATGAGGTCAATGCCCTCAGGGATAATGGAGTGACCTCAGGGAGCATAAGTGTCCCACCAGCCTCCACTGCTTACTCTGAGCCTATTTCCTGAGACGGAAGACACATGTCTTTTATTCAAGCTGATGAATTCTAGAGTCTCTTTGTTATATCGACTTAACTTCCACCTTAACTATACACTCTTTTAATCCTGAAATTAAAAACGGTAACGGTGTTTTCCTTGCCTTGGGGTTGGGGAATTAAAAGTCATTCTTACCCTCTTTCTGCTTCTTTGTATTCTCAGTAATAAACAGGTATTGGTCGCTTAGTTAAAAAACATAATAAAATTTTAAAACCCCACATTTTTTCTAACAGTCATAGTATGATATTGTCCTGACACAGGTCCAAGTATTCACGCTGGGTTTTTCTAATCAGACCATGGATTATTTAAGACCAGAAGATAAGAGGGAGGAGGGTGGGCGCTGTGGCAGGGTTAAGAGCTACAGGATCAGTCATGCCTGGGTTCACGCTTTGGCTCTGAGGGACCCAAGACAATCAACTTCACCTCCCTGGGCCTCAGTTTCCTTGTGTGTAAAATGGGAACAATATTAGCATTTCCCTCAAAGGAGCATTAGGAGGAGCCTTTGGCAAAATACACAGGATGTTTGGTGCATAGTAATCACTCACCAAATACTAGCTATTAACGTGTAATTATGTTGGAAAAGTTGGAAAGGACAGTAGGGTTGATGTGGACCAAACTGAAGTCCAGAGAGGGCAGGCATCTCACCCAAAGCCACACAGCAGAGACCACCCCCTACCTAGCCACCCCACTCACCTGGGCTCGCTGCAGCTTCTCAGTAGCCTCTGCTCGTGCCCGCTCCCCATCGCCAGCCCGGCCCTGCACCTCCTGCAACTGTGACTCCAGGCGACGCCTCCGTTGCTCACCCTCCTGACGCGCGGTCTGCAGGTTGCTTAGCTCCGTCCGTAGCTCAGACACTTCGGCCTCCAGAGCCAACCGGGTCTTCTCCCATGTACCTTTGCTCTGGTGGGGGAGAGAGACAGCAATGATTTATGATTCCCTTTCTCTACCAGACCAGGCACATGAATGCCCCAAGTCCTTTGTACTGTCTATTCCCTCTGGAACTCCTCACTGCTCCTTAAAGACCCAGGCACATTCCTGCCTCAGGGCCTTTGCACTGGCTGTTTCCTCTGGAACTCCTCACTGCTCCTTAAAGACCCAGGCACATTCCTGCCTCAGGGCCTTTGCACTGGCTGTTCCCTCTGCCTGGAACATGTTTCCCTGTGATGCCAGGATGGCTGACCCATCACCTCCCTCAGTTTTTTACTCAGATGTCATCTTTTCACTGAATCTCTCCAAGGCCTCTCTATTTCAAATCACAACACGCCCCTGCCTGGCCATTAGCACTCTGAAACCCCTTTCATGTTCATCATCTTCCCATAGCACTTATGACCCCGCTATATATTATGAATGTGTTTAGATTGTTTATTCTCTGCCTTGCCTGCTAAAACGTGAGCTCCACGACGGAAGTGGGTATTGGTTGCTTGGCTCACAGCTGGGGCCCCCAGTACCAACCCGGGAATATACTACATATTCAATTAACATCTGCTGAATGCAAGATGGATCAGGGACATGGATACGTGAGGAGAAAAATGGGCTGGCCTAGAACCAGCCAGAGGTACCTCCTCCAACCCAGCATCCTGCTTCCCCTCCCCATGGCTCCCCAGACACTCCTCCCCCATCTCAACCCACCCTCCGGGCTTGCTCCAGCTGCTCTGCCAGCTCTCCCAGTGCCTGGCCATGGCGCTGCCGCAGCTCCTGCACCGCCACCTCATGAACGCGCGTTTCCTCCTCCAGAGCCTTCTTCAACTCTGTCACCTCCTGTTCTCTCTTGGACCTTTTATTGGGGAAGGGGAAGGGAACAGAATTTCAGAATAGAGGAAGGCTGGGACTTTGAGGGAGCCCCTGACTGCTGGTTGTGCCTCCTTTTATTCTTTCCCTCCAAGGATGGGGACCTCACTCTACATTCCCCAAGGGATCTGGGCAGTGATGCTGCAGAAGGGTGGCTTTAAGGGTGAGCTCCTACGCATCTTTTGAAACCCTATTCAAAAGGCCCCTTCTCGGGCTTCCCTGGTGGCGCAGTGGTTGAGAGTCCGCCTGCCGATGCAGGGGACACGGGTTCGTGCCCCGGTCCGGGAAGATCCCACGTGCAGCGGAGCGGCTGGGCCCGTGAGCCATGGCCGCTGAGCCTGCGCGTCCGGAGCCTGTGCTCCGCAACGGGAGAGGCCACAACAGTGAGAGGCCTGCGTACTGCAAAAAAAAAAAAAAAAAAAGGCCCCTTCTCAAAGAAGTCTTTTTGGATTCCCTCCCATAGCGTGATACAAGGGCCCTCTCTGATCATCCACGATGCCCTGTCCTACTCCATTAAAGCTCACTTTGTTCTGCACTGTGTCTGTTTTTGCCCAAATCTGCCTACCCCTGGACTGGGAGTTCCTGAGGGCAATGCCTGAGTCTTGACTCATCTCTGTCCCCAGCGTGGCCCACGCTGGGCCCAGAGCCAGTGTCCAATAACAACTGTTGAACGACTAAACAACTGTGTAGATGGAGAGCTTGGACCCACATCCTTTTCCCTGCCCCGCCCCCAGCCCCCATGTGCCCCGCCTGTGCCAGCTGCAGGCCACCCAGCCTCACCGGAGCTCCTGCTGTGCGTTGGTGGAGTCCAGAGTGTCCTCCAGCTCGCTCCGCAGCGCCTCCAGCTCCTCACCCAGGTCCCGGCGCTGCTTCTCTGCCTTGGCCCTGGCTGCGCGCTCAGCCTCCAGGTCCTCCTGGGCCTCGGCCAGCCCAGCTTGTGCTTCCCGCAGGGATTTGAGCAGCTGGGCCCGGGCCCCACCCTCATCCTCTGCCCTGGGGGTGGACGAGGACCAGGGGGTTGGTATAGGGGCAGGCAGGGGGTGGGGACGATTTCTAGGGGTTGGAGGGGCCGGACACGGCCAGTCCCCGGTTAAAGCCCAGCTCTGCCCTTGGGCATGTGTCTCCAGTACTCAGAGCCTCAGCTTTCTTAGCTGTAAAATGGGGATGACACCACCAGTAATCACAGGGACACTTATTAAGTTCCTGCCACTTGAGAGCACTTTATCATTTTGTGTAACGTTCATGCCAAATGAGGAAACTGGGGCCCAGAGCGGGAAAGTACTTGCCCTGGTCACACGGTCAGTGGGTGGCTGACCCCAGGGTCCCTCCTCATAACCCCTATGGGATCGACCTCTTGCAAAGAGAAGCTGAATGGAGCAGCAGCGTGGACTCTGGGTTAAATGGCTCAGGGAGGTGGTCCTGTGGTTAGGACTCTGCACTTCCACTGCAGGGGGGTGTGGGTTTCGATCCCTGGTCTGGGAACTAAGATTTCACAAGCCGTGTGGCAGCGGCCAAAAAAAAAAAAAGAAAGGAAAAGAAAAGAAAAAACAAACAAACAAAAAACCCCTGTAAGAATGGTTCAGGGAGATGCACTGACCACGGTCTGTATCCCCTGCTCGGCCACCTGCCCTGGCAAGTGACAGCTTCTCTGAACTGCAGGCTCCTGGTCTGTGAGAAAGCGTGACTGCCCCCCTTCACAGGGCTGCCGCGAGGATGGCAATGTAGTGCCAAAGGCTACATGTTATGATTCCACTGACGTGAAAGAGTAAGAATTGGCAAATCCTATGTGGATAGAAAGCAAATTGGTGGTTGCCAGGGGTTGAGGGGAGAGGGGAAATTGGAAGTGACTGCTTAATAGGATGTTTTTTTTGAGGTGATGAAAATGTTCTGAATAGAGGTAGTGGTTGCACAACATCGCAAACATACCAAGTGCCACTGAACTGTATGCTTTAAAATGGCTAATTTTTTTTTCATTTTGGCTGTGCCACGCATCTTGCAGGATCTCAGTGAAAGCATGGTAGTGAAAGCACGGAGTCCTAATCGCTAGACCACCAGGGAACTCCCTAAAATGGTTAATTTTGTTATGTGAATTTCACCTCAATACAAAAGAAAATGGAAAAAAATAACAAGGGCAATAACGGAAGGTAGGAACAGACACACACAGCATCTAATGAGGGCTTAGGGTGTGCCAAGCATGTTCTCAGCCCTTTCTCATTTAATCCCTACACTAATCCTAGGAGAGTTTCTATAATCATGCCCTTTTTCCAGATAGAGAAACTGAGGCTCGAGAGGTGATGTCACCCAGGTGAGGTCACATGGCCAAAAAGGGGAGGAGCCAGGATTTGAACCCAGAAGTCAGGCTGAAGGGTGCGTGTTCTTAACCCCCCTCCACCAACCCCGTGTCCCATCGATTCTCAGATGCACGTTTTCCCCACATTGTAACCTCTCTGAAATCAAGCTGCGCCCATACACAAGGGCACCTCAGGTCGCATGGAGCGCAATGGGTGAAAAGCATCTGAAACACTGCGCATCATATCTGGCACACAGTAAGTGCTCAATAATTGTGAATGACTGTAAGTATGATGATTATGATTCCTAAGATGCCCAGACCATCTATCCAATCACAGCGGATTCTGAGCTGTTTGGTTTTGAGAGGCTGGGGTTGTGGGAGAAGAAATAGCATTTCCTTGCCTCTGTGCAAGAAACTGTGTAAGTCACCAGACACGCAGGGCCCGGTTTCAGTTTTCCCTTAAGTAGGTGGGCTTGGAACGCTGTGTCCACCTTACAGAAGCGGACACGGAGGCTCAGAGTGGGTGTGCACGGCAGGTGAGCGGCTCGGCCGAACTCTGTACCTGTGGGAGGGTCTCGCAGGGCGCCCCCAACGCTGGCAGGGGGCGCGCCCGTGCTGTGCACCCCACCCGGCCCACCCCGCACCTGGCCAAGGCGACCTGCAGCTCCTCCTCCTTGCGGCCCAGCTGGGTCCGCAGCTCCTCCGCGCGCTGCTGCTGTTCCACCATCTGCTCCTGCAGCTCTGAGCCCTCCACGTCCAGCCGCCGCTTCAGCTTCTCCAGCTCCTGGCGGCTCTTCTCCTCCTTCCGGAGGCGATCTGGAGGCGGGAGGTGGGGGGTGGGGCATGCACAAGGGAGCCAGACCCACACACCCAGGGAGACCCACGGCCCCGCAGCCAGGCTGAGCTCAGCGTCTCTTTCCGCCCCTCCCGCTCTTTCCCAGCTTCCCCATCCCTGGGATCGCCCACTGGTCCCCAGGCCCCCAGATGCCTGCTCCCCTCCGTCCCCCAGGGACAGCCCCTGCTCCTGTTTGCTGGCTCTCTCTGCCCTGCCCTTTCCTCCCTGCCTCCCCGGCCTCCTCCTGTGCTCTCTCCCTTCTGTTTCTGCTTCTGAGTCCACAGCGAGGGACAGAGATAAAAAAGTGTCTGAAACAGCTAGTGGGACCGTCAGATTGAGAGAGTGACCCAAGACAATTAGGAGAGAGTGAGAGAATTGGATGGAGAGAGACAGAAACAACTTAAGAGCTGGGAGGACACCTAACCTGTCCCGAGCCTTCTTTCCTGCCCCCATTTAACAGATATGACCACTGAGGCCCCACAGCACATGAGGGTCGCCCGAGGTACCCCCTGACCCCGCTGGAGTGTGCACGGGCCCCCACTGAGGGGCAGGTGCTCACCCTCCATGTCTGCAATCGTGGCCTCGTATTTGAGTCGGAGCTTATTGAGGCTCTTGACTTTCTCCTCCTCCTCAGCCGCCTGGGATGAGAACTCAGCCAGACGCTCCTCCAGCAGCTTCCGCTCCTGAGGGTGGTAGGAGGTGAGGGTGGGGCGTCAGGGGCCCGACCCTCATCTTTGATATCATTCTCATCTGCGTTTCTGCTCATCTCCATCCTTCCCTGACCTTTCCTGCTCCCACCCCCTTCCCTCCATTTGCATTCTTTAGGGTCTAGGGACCCGTCCCACCCCTACCGGGTTCTCGCCTGTTAACTGTGGAGACTCCCACTATTTGAAGGACACTCCCATTCACTAACCCATTGGCCCACGGATGGATACTGAGGTTGACTCAAATCAACTGCTATTATAAACAACACTGCAGTGAACATCTTGGCACATGTGCTGCACTTATGGGTGAGTTCTGGAGCCTTGTGACTACTACAGGTCCGGCTCATGGACCAGCAGCATCAGCACCAAACGGCAGCTTGCTAGGAATGGAATCTCAGGTTCCACCCCAGACGTGCTGAATCAGAATCTGCATTTTGACAAGTTCTCCATATAATTCCTGGGCACGCTGGAGTTTGAGAAGCACTGGCCTGGAGCAGCTCTTTTCTTTTTTCTTTCTGTTTATTATTTTTGTTTATTATTTTATTTTTTAATTTATTTTTGAGCAACACTTTTCAAACTGTGAATGGTTTTGGAAATCAAGGCAGTGGGTCGGCACTACCTCAAAAAGGAACAAACAGAACAGAGTAGAAGAGAAGAGCCACTGCATCCAAGGAATGTTGCAAAAAACTGTGCATCCTTGAGCTCTCAACTCAGGCACCACTGCCTCCAGGAAGCCTGCCCTGACTACCCCTAGCACAAGTCAGGCCACCCCACTTCCATGGTTTTCTGTTCTTTTCTGACAGTTTGTAATTAGTTCATGATGTGTGGTTATGTTGATTTCCTGGGGTGACTCATCTAGCTTCCCTCTCCCCTCATGCCCCTGTGAGGACAGAAATGGTTTTCTAGTTAGTTAAATGCCATATTCCCTGTGCCTAGTCCAGTCCTGGCTGTGCCAGGTTAAAGATGGCGGCAGACTCTTCACCATGTCCCCAGCCAGAGGCAGAGTCTAATTCCCCAACCCTTGAATCTAGATTGAGTCTGCTTTAAGCTCAGTGGTCTGCAGACCACAGTCTGCAGGCCAAATATGGCCCACTGCTTGTGTTTATAAATAAAGTTTTACTGGGACACAGCCACGCCCATTTGATCACAGACCATCTGTGGCTGCTTTCATGCTACAATGGCAGAATTGAGTGGTTGTCACAGAAACGGAGTGCCCTGCCAAGGCCCGAATATTTACTATCTGGCCTTCTAGAGAAAATGTTTGCCAACACCTGATCTATAGAATTCAAGGGAAGTGATGCCGTGTCAGTTTCAGTCTTAAGCCTTTCAGAGACCTGCCCACTTCCACTTCTTTTTCTGGGAGCCCTGAGCTGCCAGGTGAGAAACCCAGGCTCTCCTGTGGGCAGAGAGGTCACGCAAAAGAGCGCCCGGCACTACGTCACCGCGGCTGCCTAAGGGGACCACAGTCCAGCCCACCCACACAACGATGGGATGTAATGAAACGGGGGTTGTTTTTAGCGATGCGGCTTCGGGGTGTCGGATGATCCAGAGATAGATAATGACACATAATAGCTGCTCAATAAATACCAGCTTGAGTGAAGCTGTGATAGAGACGCAAGGAGATGGAAAGGGTTCAAAGGAGACACAGCCAAGACCGAGAGTTTGAAGACCCCTAGAGGTGGGGCAAGCTGGGGGGGATGCAGAGAAGGACCTGTGCTCACCAGTGAGCCCACTCCCCCTGCCCTTGGGGCTCACAGCCCACCCACCTTGCTCAGCTTGGCGTTCTGATCTTCCAAGAGTAACAGATCCTCCCCAAACTTTTTCAGCTTTGCCTCCGTCGTCACTTTCTCCAGCTGCAGCTTCTGCCGGGCCCCTTCCTCAGCCTCGAGGTGGGTCTCCAGCTCCTGCAGTGGGGAGAAGGCAGGGTTGAGGACCCAGCAGCTGGGGACTGGCGTGCGATGGGAAGGATGGGTGGAGGGGATGGTTCACGGGGCTCGTGGCTCAGACAGGTCCACAATCTGGGTGGGGCTGGGAAGGATCCAAGCTTACTTTTCATTCATTGGGTAAATAAACACTGACTGAGTGCCTGGTGGGGGCCAGGCACTGTTTGAGGTATTAGGATAGATAAAAATCTTTGTCTATCACATTGAAATCACATTCTTGTATGTGTGTGTGAAGATTATAAACAATAAACATCATAAATAAACATATCACAGAGATGGGCACTGTCCACTACGGCAGTCACCAGGCACGTGTGGCGATTTGTGGTGTGAGACTGGAAATTAAGATTCAATATTTTGCAATGACATGGACGGACCTCAAGGGCATTATGCTAAGGGAAATAAGTCAGACAGAGAAAGACAAATACCAGACAATCTCACTTATGAGTGGAATCTAAGAAACAAAACTAAAACAAGAAAAAAACACAAGCTCAGGGCTTTCCTGGTGGCGCAGTGGTTGGGAATCCGCCTGCCTGCCAATGCAGGGTACACGGGTTCGATCCCTGGTCTGGGAAGATCCCACACGCCACGGAGCAGCTAAGACCGTGTGCCACAACTACTGAGCCCAACTGCTGCAACTACTGAAGCCTGCGTGCCTAGAGCCCGTGCTCCACAGCAGGGGGAAGCCACCTCAATGAGAAGCCCACGCATGGCAAGGAAGAGTAGCCCCCGCTCGCCACAACTAGAGAAAGCCCACACGCAGCAACAAAGACTCAACACAGCCAAAAATAAATAACTAGATAGATAATTAAAAAAAACAAAAAAACCCAAGCTCAGGGAACTCCCTGGTGGTCCAATGGTTAGGACTTGGCGCTCTCACTGCCGAGGGCCTGTGTTCAATCCCTGATCGGGAAACTAAGATCCTGCAAGCTGAGTGGCACAACAAAACAAAACAAAACCCCACAGGCTCATAGATGCAGAGAACAGATTGGTGGTTGCCAGAGGTGTACGGGTAGGGAGGTGGGAGAAATGGGTGAAGGGGCTCAAACTTCCAGTTATGAAATAAGTCATGGGGATGTAATGTACTGCATGGCAGCTGTAGCTAATAATACTTTATTGTGTATTTGAAAATTGCTAAGGGAGTAGATCTTAAAAATTCTCATAAGAAAAATATTTTTCTAACTACTTAAGGTGCTGGATGTAAATTAGACTTATTGCAGTGATCACTTTGCAATGTATATAGATATCGAATCATTATGTGTACACCTGAAACTAATATAATGTTATATGTCAATTACACCTCAATTTTAAAAAATTCAATATTATGTGTGGCCTTGATGGCTGGTAAAATTGGGAGTCTCTATAATGGCCTAATCACAAGTCCTTCTACCTGCCCTGCTACCAAAGATAAGGTCCCCTAACCAATAACCCTCTGTATCCTGGGGACCAGACAGGGTACCTGCTTATCCCTATCTAGTAGGCTTCAGTTACCTGCTAGTCCTTGGAATTATTTAAAACAAACCAATCGGGAACTCCCTGGTGGTCCAGTGGTTAGGACTCTGTGCTTCCACTGTAGAGGGTATGGGTTCGATCCCTGGTCGGGGAACTAAAATCCCACATGCCGTGAGGCACAGCCAAAAAATAAATAAATAAATAAAATAAACAAACCAATCACATCTTCCTGCAGGAACCAGGGGTCACCTCATCCTCTTGTTACCACTAGGCTTGCCTCTCACAGCTGCAGCTTGTTCATGCCATTTCTGAATGCAACCCCACTGTGACTCTCTGTGCCATGGTGTCTGCCTCCCTCAGGCTGTGAGTATTTGTGACTAATAACGTGCTTTCTATCTCATCTGTCCAGGATCAGGTGTGGTGTGTTAGGCCATTCCCATAACCACAGGGCAGGATCCCTGCCCCCCTCACCAATGGGGTCAAGAGGAGGTGATTAAAGCACTACTGAGTTCTTAAAATGTGACCAGTCTGAGGAGTTGAATTTTCAATTTAATTCGATTTCTTTTAAATTTAAAACCAGTCACTCAATTAATTACTGGGGAACTTTTAAGTATGTTTGGATCAACTTGGGGATGTTAATCTACTTTTTTTCACTGAAGAAGTTATGAAACACAAATGCAGATGAAGTCCTGCCAATGAAAATTTAGCATCTGAATTGAGATGTGCCTTAAGTGTAAAATACACAATGGATTTTGAAGGGGAACCATGGCAGGGCAGCCTGCCTTGGAATGCAGCAGCACAGAGGCAAATGGAGCCAGGAGATGGAGAGAGGCAGAGTACTGAAGCTACTGCTTGAGCACCCGGATCCAGCCATGCCTGAAGCTTACCCATTCTAGAGTCTCCCATTAATTTGAAAGCCAAAAAAAAAAAGTATTCTTTTTGCTTAAGACACTTTGAGCTGAGTTTTGTTTTGTTTCATTTTTTTCAAATTCATGGCCAAAAGAGGCAGGGTTTGCTGAAGCAAAGGTGTGTGGGGTAAACAGAAGGGGTGGGGGGAGGTGGCCTCGGGCGCATGGGGGCCAGACCTGTATATGTTGCTGCAGCCTCCTCTTCTCGGTTTGCAGCTGGCGGCTGCACTCCTCCTCCTCGCCCACACGGGCCTCTAGCTCCGACACCACCAGTTCGAGCTCCTGCTTTCGGGCTGCCAGCCGCCCCCGGGTCTCCTCAGTCTCAGCACACAATTCTGCCTCTGCTCGCAGTTGCTCTGCCAGGCGGGCACGCTCCTCTTCCAGCTGGGGATGGGGTGGGAGGTCAGCGTCCATTAGGTAGTGCTCCCAGGATGGCCCTCAGTGGAGCACAAGGCCCCTCCTGCCCGCTGAGTTACTTTGCCCTTTGAGGCCTGGGGGGCAGGAGGGAGAGATGGAAGACAGTCCCCCATCCTGCTCTTCATCTCAGGATGACCCCTAGTCACCAAGTCAGACCCCTGGGGGCCTCCCTCTCCCTCACCTCCCTACAGCCCATCAGTCCCCAGCTCCACCCCTCCTGCCCCCTCCTCTCTCCCCATAACCCTAACAGGCTTGAGCCTCATCCTCTCCCAATGGACTCTCTTCCTGGTCTCCCAGCCTCCAGTCTCTCCATCTCCAGTCCATCCTCCAAATAGCCCCAGGGAGGACTTTCTATCAGCTCACAGTGCATTTAATACTCCTACGCCTAGAAATTTAACCAAAGGAAATAATTCTGAAAAAACAAACAGAAAAATGCTCAAGAAGAGGTTTGCTTCAGCGTTATTTTAAGATTCCAGAAATACTGGCAACAGTTACAAGTCCACCGCCTGTGTAGGACAGCCCAGCCCCTGCGCTGCCCCGAAGCTGGACCAGCCTCCTGATCATCTCGGCTCTGCAGCAACCAGCCCCACCCCCACTCAATACCCTGGCTACATCCCCAGGGCCCCGCTCCCAGCATCTCGCCGCTCAACCACACCAGTTTCCGCCCCCATTCGGCCCCAGTAAACCTCGGTTCTCCGCCAGCCCGCAACCTACCCCTGCCCCCGACCCAGCTCAGCTGGAAGCCCCGCCCACCATCGGCTCCTCCCACCGCCACGCCCTCACCCGGGGACCTCGCCCCTTACCTGCGCCACGCGGCCCTGGAGCTCGCCCACCTCGCGGGCACTCTGCTGCTGCAGCTCTTGCACTTTCTGTAGTTCCTGCGCCCGTGCCTGCAGCACCTCATCCTGCCGCGTTACCTGCAGCAGTGGCTTCACCTAGGGGGACAGGAGGGATGGTGGGTGACTGGCTCCCACCGTGGGAGGCCGCTGGGCTCAGGAGCTAAGAACTCACGCTCTGAGCAGGGCCGCATTCCTGGGTTCGCATGCCAACTCCTCCACTACTGGCCTTGTGACCTCATCAGTCGGAATGAGTGAATGACTTCACATTTGCCAACAGCCTAGAACAGTCCGGGGTACATTACAAGCAGCACTAAATGTGTCCCTTTTTTGCTACAGGGTCCCTTTGCCTACAGGAGACACTGTGCCTCAAAGTTCTTGGTCCAAGGTCCACAGTGAGAGATACACTTTACGCTGTGTGATTCCAGGCTGGAGTGACAGGCCAGCCCCACAGACACATGAATAACCGAAATGAAAGTTTCACCAAACCACCCTCCCCTTTGCTAAGCGGGATATACTCTGCTCATGTCTGTTCTATTGCTTTTTCTTTGGTTCTCCTCAACTCCGATTCTTCTCAACTTCTCTACTGTATTTGATTCTTTTTCTATTTTATTATCTTCCTTTCTGAGCTAATTCATAGCATTTATCACAGCTATAACTTTCTGTTTATTTGTGGGATTCATTCACTGATGCCTGTGTGGACCAAGAATGTTGCCGGACATCGCCTGACATATCAGTAAACAGAGGACGTTGAGGCCATCAAGCCGTGAGCCACTGCACCTGCCCCCAACGGTGCACCCTGAGGGGATTCAGGATGGAGGAAAACAGGACACTGTCCCTAGGTCATTAAGGTGCATATCAAAGGAATAATTTCATTCAGCCCAGACTCTTGCATCTTCCCATTCAGAGAAAAGCGCTAAATTCATTAACTCAAGATGGCTGGTTTTTCTTTAATTAGCAGTAATCTCGATGTTTGACTACCTGGTTTTGTTTGTTTGTTTCAAAACTCCTATATATCCCGGCTCCTCCCTTACCTCTTTGGAACAGTCCCTCAGAGCTATCTGAGGGCCGTATCCCAGGCTAAAGTCCTCAGTAAAGCCCCAAACAAAACATACTTTTCAGCTTGTAGGTTGTGTATTTTTTTTCAGTCGACACCTGGCAAACCACACCTCCTGTCCCCAGACCTAGGATAGGCAAACTTTTTCTTAAAAGGCCAGCTAGGAAATATCTGAGGCTTTGCAGGCTATCCTGTCTCTGTTTTAACTACTCCATTCAGCTGCTATAACTCAAAAACAGGCACAGACAATACAGTAACCAAACCAATGGGCACTTACAAAAACAGGTGTCTGGCCCATGGGCCATAGCTTACCAACCCCTGCCCTAAACTGTGGGCTCCACGGGGCAGGGCACTGTATTTTTTTTTTTTTAATTGAAGTATATAGTTGATTTACAATGTTGTATTAGTTTAAGGTGCACAGCATAGTGATTCAGTTATATATAACTACATATATTCTTATATATTCTAATATATATATATATATATATATATATATTCTTTGTTAGATTCTTTCCCATTATAGGTTATTACAAGATATTGGGTATAGTTCTCTGTGTTATACAGTAGGTCCTTGTTGGTGGGGCATTGTCTGTTTTTATTTACCATTTTATTATTGTACCCTCAAAAGTTACTGGCATATAGTAGGTGCTCAGTTAACATGGGCTGAGGGCATGTAGGCTGACAGTTCAGACGTCATATTCAGAATTACACTGAACAGCTGTGTTTTTGCCTCCAAATCTCCATCCTCCTTCCTGCTCTCCAATTTCCCATTGGGAGAACACCCTACCTCGAAGCTCACACACTTGGCTCTGCCCCTCTGCATTGGGGAGGCATGTGATGCCAGCCTGGCTCATCTGATGTGTACTGACTGGTTCTAGGATGGTCATATGACTCCAGCCAGGCCAGTGAGAGTGAAACCTGGGACTCTGGCTGGAGCTCTGTGATAAAAAAAGACCACGCTGGCCTAGTTGGTGGCCGCCATGTGGGAAAAGTCTGCAGGGATCATCATGGAGGAAAGTCACATGGGAGGCACAGAATGTCAGACAACTAACATTGTTTGGGCCCTTGTGCAATAAAGGGTTAACTCAGCAGGTCTGGGTTGTTCAAACCCTGCACATTTCAAGGAAAGGACTGGCCCTTGGCTGGTTCCTGGGAGATCATCTCTAAACCTTTGGATTATCCTGCCTGATAAGAGTCCTTTGTTTACCTTGACCTCTGGAGGGGCTGGAGTAACTAAGGTCAACCATGTGGAAAGTCAAGGGGGTCAATCACATGCCTATGAAAACCCTAGACACTAAGGCTTGGGTAAGCTTCCTTGGTTGGCAATATTCCATATGTGCTGTCATACAGCATTTCTACAAGAATTAAGCCCTATCTGTACAATTCTACTGGGAGTGGACAATTGGAAGCTTGTGTCTGGTCTCTCCTGGACTCTGCCCTGTGCACCTTTTACCTTTTCTGATTTTAATGTCCATCCTTTCACTGTAATAAACCGTAACCATGAGAATAACAGCTTTTCTAAGTTCTGTGAGTCCTTCCAGTGAATCATTGAATCTTAGGGGGTCTTAGGGACCTCAACTCAACCCTAGATCCAGCTTCACCTAAAGCTGTCCCACATCTTTTATCCATGTTGGTTTGAGTCAGATTTTTTGTCGCTTGTTACCTCAAGAATCCTGACGAACAAAAGGTGGGCTGATTAGTCCCATTTTACAGATGTACAAAACTGAGGCCCAAACCAAGAAAGTCACTTGCCCAAGCAGACCTGGCCCCAAGGACCTGTCTCCTTGACACTTGGGCCACCTCTCCAGGTGCCCTCACCTTGATGAAGAGCCGCCACCACTGCCAGTGTCTCAGCTTGAGGTAAGCTGCACAGTTCCGCTGCATCACCCTCAGAGCACTCTGCTGCTGCTGGCGCTTCTGGAAGGCCCTGGGTGGGGAGATGGGCGGGTAGGACAATGGAGACTCAGCCCCTCCAGGCCCTGCCCCCTTAGCAAGGGAGCAAAGCTCTCTTCAATTAGTCAACCATTATTAAATGCCTACTGTGTGCAAGCACTGCTCTGTTATCAGTAAATCTTGTTGGGTTCCGTCTCTCAGTCTCTCTGCCCTTGCCTCTCTCTGCCCTGTTCCCTCCTCTCTGTTCCCATAGTCCCAGCCCCAGTTCAGCCCCAGCCTCATCTTCCACCCACTGGACCATCACCCCAGCCTCCTCCCCAGCTTCCCAGCCTCCAGAGAGGGCTTTCTATGTCCACAGCTGACCCACCCCTCCCCTGCTCCTCAGTGCCCCTGGATATGGTCCCTGCCCCTCTGCCTGGTGTTTGGAGAGTCCTTTATTCTCTGATCCTTCCTCTGGGCCAGTTCCAAGGCAGAAGGAGACTCTCCTGAAAACTCCCTGCATTCCTGAAATGTACCAGGTTCTCACATCACTGGGCCTTGGCACAAGCTGTCACGCCTGCCTGGAACACCTTTCCCATCCTCCTTCATCTACCTGGTCTGAAGGGCCTCTTGCTGTACCTGTATGACCCCCATCAAAGCACATCTCACCCTGGACTGTGACACTTTGTGCCCGTGTATGTCTCCCCCTCCAGATTGGAGTCCCTTGAGGGACTGGCCCCTAAGGTGATCACACGGACCTGGTTTGCCTGGGACTTTCTCTGTTTTAGCACAGAAGATCATGCATCCTGGGAAACCTCCAGTCCCAGGCAAACCAGGATGGTTGGTCACCCTGTGGCTGAGTCTAGCTCTTCTCCGTGTCCCCAGCATTGCTCAGAAGCCTCAGGGACTGTAGAACCAAGAAGCCTGGGCATCCAGTGGCTCCATCCTTTTGTTCTCAGCCCTTCTACCATCCTAGAGGCCCTGACATCTGGAGCCAACTGGCCTTCTACCATCCTGGAGCCTCCCTGACCCAGCCTCTGGGGCCATCTGGTCAACCTCCTTCCTGACCCAGCCTCCGGGACCATCTGGTCAACCTCCCCCTGAACCAGCCCCTGGGGCCATCTGGTCAACCCCTCCCTGAACCAGCCATGGCCAACGTGACCCCAAGAGATAGTGTGGAGCCGCACTTGCGAGCCAGGTATCCCCGGGCAGCTGCCTGGAAGGACACAATGATGTCTGTGACCTTCAGGTCCCGCTCTTCTTCTAGCTGGGCCAGAACCCCTGCCCGGAAGAAGATCTTGCTTTGTCCCACGCGGTAGAGGTTAGGGTCCAATTCCAGGGCCTGGATCTGTGAGAGTCGGGGAGGGGTCGTGAGGAGGAAGGGTGATGAAAGGGGAGGCTCCAGTTCAACCTCCTCCACCACCTGAGACTGTGCACACACGTTCACACTCATGCACCCACCCTCAGCCTCCACCTCACACTCACCATCTTCTCACAGGCCTGCTTCCCATCCATAAAGCCCTTGGGGATGGCATTGGGTGTCAGGATCTCGTACCTGAAGTGGGTGGGGAGGGGTGGGGGAGGGGTGAAGAGTAACAGCAAACTGTCACCATGGCCAGGCACTGGGTTCAGAGTGACAAATAGCAATAATAACAATAACAATAGGAACAGTAAGAAAAACAAATATTTCAGTATTACCGAGGGCCACACACCAGGCTGAGAGCATTAATACCACCACCAATGCCAACATCATCAATATGTCCTAGCTGTGTCCACTCCTAGGACACACCACATGCTGATTACGAGTGTTTAATTACACCAACACCATAGGTCATTGAGACGTAAAAGAAAAGTGTGTCTCGGAAGTGTGAGAATAACAACAAATAGGGGCTGATGTTCTTGAACTTATTACGTGTCAGGTCCTGAGCTAAGTGCTTTACAGCTGTTTCTTTCACATTTCTCAGTGCAACTCCAAATTTTAACAGTACGTTTCATAAGCACACATGTGTCTGTCCTCAGAGCCTTTCTCCTGCTGTGCTCTCTCCCTGGATCCTGACATTTCATTAAAATAATGCATATTAGATATACAACATATATACACACATATATACACAAACACATATATCATATACATAATATTACATATTAATGTCATATATTAATATGCGATATTTTTTGACTGGTGATTGAGAAACGTGTGTGTGTGTGTGTGTGTGTGTGTGTGTGTGTGTGTGTGTGTGTGTATCAGAGTTTCTCAGTCACCAGGGATCTTGTTAAAATGCAGATACTAATTCAGTAAGTCTGGGGTGGGGCCTGAAAATGTGCATACCTAACAAGCTGTCAGGTGATACTGATGCTGCTGGTCTGGGGACCACACTTTGAGTATGAAACTGCAGACCTGCACTGTCCAGTGCAGCAGCTACTGGCCACACGCAACTACTGAGCCCCTGAAACATGGCTGGGGCAATTGGGCAACTGGATTTTTAAATGCGTTTCATTTTAACTAAGTGAAGTTTAAATTTAAAAACTGAAACAGGGGGAACTTCCCTTCCCTGGTGGGCCAGTGGTTAATACTCTGCACTCCCAATGCAGGGGGCCCAGGTTCGATCCCTGGTCAGGGAACTAGATCCTGCATGCTGCAACTAAGACCCAGCACAGCCAAATAAATCAATAAATATTAAAAAAACAGGGCTTCCCTGGTGGCGCAGTGCTTGAGAGTCCGCCTGCCGATGCAGGAGACGCGGGTTCGTGCCCCGTTTCGGGAGGATCCCACATGCCGCGGAGCGGCTGGGCCCGTGAGCCATGGCCACTGAGCCTGCGCGTCCGGACCCTGTGCTCCGCAAATGGGAGAGGCCACAACAGTGAGAGGCCCGCATAACGCAAGAAAAATAAATAAATAAATAAATAAATAAATAAATAAATAAATAAATATTAAAAAAACAAAACAAAACTGAAGCAGTGTAAAATATTTTTCTGTTCAACACAATTTATTTCTTTTCCTTTTTTTTGGCCACTCATCTTGTGGGGATGTTAGTCCCCCAACCAGGGACTGAACATGTGCCCTCAGCAGTAAAAGCAGGGAGTCCTAACCACTGGACCGCCAGGGAATTCCCACAATTTCATTGTTTTGATAGGACTACATTTCACTTTGACCACTGGAAATTTAGTGTCTGAATTGAGATGTGCTACAGGGGTAAGACATACACCAAATTTCGAAGACTTGGTAGGAATAAAAGAATGCACAATGTCTCACTACTAATTTTTTATATTGATTACATGTTAAAATGATCTAATATCTTGAGTGTACTGGGTTAAATAAACTCTTGTTATCATTAATTTCACCTGTTTCTTTTTACTTTTAAAAATATGGCTACTAGAAAATTTTAAATTGTATAGGGGGCTCACATTCTCTTTCTATTGCATGGTGCTGCTATATACAGCTTGCATGAAGCATAATTTTTGTTATAATATTCACCATATTACTGGCTTATATGTTGATATTTTTTTCTTCTCTCCTATTCGACTGCGTTTTTTAAAAAATAAACTTATTTATTTATTTATTTATTTATGGCTGCATTGGGTCTTTGTTGCTGCGCGCGGGCTTCTACTCTTTGTTGTGGTGCACAGGCTTCTCATTGTGGTGGCTTTTGTTGTGAAGCATGGGCTCTAGGTGCACAGGCTTCAGTAGTTGTGGCTCACAGGCTCTAGAGCGCAGGCTCAGTAGTTGTGGTGCACGGGCTTAGCTGCTCTGTGGCATGTGGAAATTTCCCAGACCAGGGCTCGAACCTGTGTCCCCTGCTTTGGCAAGTGGATTCTTAGCCACTGCACCACCAGGGAAGTCCTCGACTGCATTTTTATAAGAAATGCCGATTGCGATACCCAGATCACAACATAGTACTCTATGCCCTTTCTCTTGGGGAGCCCAGTGATTGGGGCATTGCTCTCCCATATCACAGAGGAGAAAGCTGAGACTCAGTAACCAAAGGAACTTGCCCGAAGGCCTGGCCCCTCCACTCGCGCTGAGGCCCCACCCCTGACCCCTCCCAGAAGTAGCAGTTGGGGTGCTTTGGCCGCAGGTACCCGAGCCCTACCCCACCCCATGCCGCTCACCTCTGCCGGAATTCCTGGAAGAGGATGCGGTTGGGAAAGCCCTGGCGACAGATGCGGATGCCCTCCAGGACGCCGTTACAGCGCAGCTGGTCCAGCACCAGCCGCGGCTCCAGCTTCCCAGCCTGCAAAGAGCAGTCACAGACATGCGAGGTCAGTGGCTGCCACACGGAGGCGCCACTCATTGGATGGCAGCCGTCAGGGGAACTCAGGTGGATGGCAGTTTGGGCAGGTCAAAAATGGTTGGCAATTTCACCTGGTTCTACCTATAATTTACTGAGCACCTACTATGTGCCAGGCAGAAATGCCTGCCCCAGGGAGCTCACTATCCACTGGGACAGGTCGACAATAAATGAGGTCAAGACATCACAAACGTCAGAAGTAAATGAGTACTAAGTGCTAAGGAGCAAAGAGCAGAGGGGAGGGAGGACGGAGAGCACTGAATTTGTATTGGACAGTCTGGGAAGGTGATGTGTGAACAAAGCACGTACATCATTATTTTTGGTAGTTAACTTTCATTGCCTTTTCTTTCTCTTACCTTCTTTTTTTCCCCCCAAAGTAATACACAAATGGTAAAAATCTAAACACTACAAAAAAAATTCAAATTATACATTCTGAAAAACAACTCTTGCCTTGCCCAGGGCCCCAGAGAGGTCAACACAATACCCAGGTTTTTATGGAGCCTTCTAGATCAGTTGTTCTCAACCCAGACTACACACTGGAGTCCCCTCACATGCTTAAAAAAGCAAAAACCCCCCACCCAAAAAAAAAAAAAAAAAAAAAAAAAAAAAAAAAAAAAAAAAAAAAAAAAAAAAAAAAAAAAAAGCCCTGGCCCCAGGCTAGGGCAGAATATAAATATCTGGTGGGGAGGAGGGTTAAAAAATGAGAACCACCATTCTGTATCTTTTTCAAGGGCTATCTAAGCATATATGTATTTATTCATCCATCAAATGTTTATTGAATATTCACTGTATGCCACACAATGTGTTCTAAGCATTGGGGACTCAGCAGTAAAAAAGGAGATAAAAGCCCCTGCCCTCAGAATGTTTATGTCCCAGCAAAAAGGGAGTTTCTGTTTATTTATTATTATATATGTTCCCTATTCCTTGGTAATAATGCTTCCATTCTGTGGGAGGGAGGGCGCTATTCCTCCCCCTATGCTCTCAGTCCATGAGTGGCTAGGACTGACCTCATCCTGGCTCCAGACATGGTCATGTGACTCAGGCCAGGCCAATCAGGCTGGTTCAAGGGTGGGCACAAGAGCCATCCTAGACCAGTGAAAGCCAGCCCTGGGACTTCTGCTACATCCATGCTGCCAGAGGCTCTCTCTTTCCTTTAGGGTTGCTGAACTGAAAGAATGAAAGTCTGGAGCCACTGGTGGCTGCTGTGCCACCCTGAGAATGGAGACAGAGATTCATCAGAGAGGAGGCAACACATAGAAAAGCAGAGCCAAGCAAAGGAAAAAGATTCCTGATGTCACCGTTTGAGCACCTGGATCCAACTGTGCCTGAACCTAATGAGGGAATCTTCAATTATGTGAATCTATACATTCTCACTTTTTTTTTTTTGGCCATGCCCTGTGGCTTGTGGTATCTTAGTTCCTCATCCAGGGATGGAACCTGGGCCCTCGGCAGTGAAAGCGTGGAGTCCTAACCACTGGACCGCCGGGGAATTCCTGATACATTCTCACTTTTGCTTAAGCCATCTTAGTGGCTCTCTCAAAAGAGCCCCAAGGAAATGGCTGAAAATAGCTGGAAATTGGAAATAATATATAGGATGGTCTCACAGTAACATTTTGGTTTTTTCCCTCCCTCCCTCCCTCCTTTCCTTCCTTCCTTCCTTCCTTCTATCCTTCCTTCCTCCATTCCACGCTTCAACAAGATATTTGGCAGGCTTGAGTGGGGAGGTGCCCAGCAAGGTCAGGAGACTGATTACATAAAAGGGGACTGAGAAAACTAGTAAATGTGTGCTATATTACAGGATCTCACTGTTGCTAAAAAGAGATGTTGGACTGGAACTTGACATACTGGTGGGAACTCATGGTTTTCAATATATAAAGATAGTTATAGAAATAAACATAGATGTAAGTGTGTGTACACATATATGTGTGTACATGTATATACATATGTGTATGCATGCATGTACATTAGTGTGTACGTACATAGCTCTATTTACTGAGAGGTCCTGGGAGTGACACCTTGATACCATGGAGCACACCTAGCACCCAGATCTTAGACTGTAAGCACCATTCTCCACTTAAAAGGACCAAGGCTCCTTGGAGAAGTGGCTGAGTCCATGTATGCCACATTTCATCAAATAAAAGCCACTATCAATTGTAAAACAAACTGTTATCTCATATACCACCAAGAAAGAAAAACTCTTGTCAATTAAACTCTGACAGGCCTTTGATTGTAAGCCACATCCCAACTTCAGAGATGCTAAAATGTCACAATAAGGGTGTCTTAGATTTGATAAAATATGGTATTTACAGCTATGAGAAACACACAGATCCACCTACTCAATAACCACAGCTCCTACTTTCTGAGGACAGTATAAGCCCCAGGCACCTCGTTTCACCTTCTACTATGCTGACCCTTCTCTACAGGGCCTATTCTCTGATTTTCCCAACAAGAAAACTTATTGGTGGCCTGGGAGGCCAGGCATGGTCTCCCCACACTTACATGACACTCCCGGCTCCAACGGTCTTTTTTCCATCCCTTGTACCTTTCATGCTCCAACCAACCACTGGGCTTCTGCACAAGCTGTTCTCTGCTTAGAATACCACTTATCCTTCCAATTTCAGACCTCACCTTCTCCAGAGAGCCCTCCCTGACTTCACTGTATTCCCACTACCTGGCACCTAGTAGGTGCTCAGTAAAACTTAAGTCCTATGAATGAATGAATTTTCCTAACAGGGCATTGAGCCTGGGAGGGAAAACAACTTGCTAGAGGTCACACAGCCAGTCAGAAGTGAGCCTGGGGCCAGACATGGTTCCAGCCACATTCAGTGACTGGGACTTTACCCACTGCCAGAGCTGCCTTCCCTCCCCGGGCTGGGTCACTCACCCTCTTCTCATGGTTGGGGATGATACAGCGGACGAAGCTGGGGTTGGTGTTGCTGAGTGTGGCCATGAGGCGGCTCAGGGACTCCTTGTAGAGCTGTCCCACCGTCCGGAACATGCCCCGGCGTGGGCGGCCACCAGGCGGGCCATCCCCAAGGCTGTTCACCTGCTCCAGTCCCACGATGCCCTCCACTGTGGGAGGAGGAAACAGATGTAGAGAGAGAGAGAGTAAAGTCAAAGGTCAGTTTTAGGGGGCTGGGTTGGCCAAAGGTCAAGGATCTTATTATTTATAGGACCTGGCACTTTACATATGAAACACCTCTCACAGCCTAGTAAGGTAGGTGTTATCACCCCATTGGACTGATCAGCAAACTGAGGCTCAGAAAGATGGAAGACTGTGCCCAAGGCCACACAGCTTAGGATCTGAAGACCCAGGATCTGAACCCAGGCAGTATGAATCTTCTCGAACCCTGGTCTCTGACCCTTCTTTTCCATTTTCCTTATCAGCAAATGATGATGATGAAGATAGAAAATGCTTCCTTAGCACTTATTCTCTGCCAGGCACTGCTCAAAGCACTTGACATACATCAGCTTATTTATAAGCCTACAAAAATCATTCCCATTTTATAGATGAGGAAACTGAGGCACAGAGAGGGAAAAGGGCGATAACCACAGCTGCATTTTCAGGAACTTGAAACAGTGTCACATTAAAAATGTAATGAAGTCTGGCTTTATTACGATATTTGAAATAAGGCAATATTTAAAATAAGGCAAAAAAATAAAAATACATAAATAAAAAGAAATGAAAAAACATAAAATAAAATAAGGCAAACTGCCTCCATAGTCACTATTTTCCCAGAAAGGCCTGATTTCATGATAAATTTTTTTCCCCTATGGTCATTTGATGCTGTCACTTCACCTAGTGAGAAATATGCACTCCTTTGTCTCAAATTCTACGTACTGAATCATTCCCAGTTTCTCAAGAACCTGCAGCTGGGGCAGAATCTGATGGCTTGCAATCCCCAGTCATAAGGGTTATCATGGTCAACTAGATAACTCGCTCTGAGGGCAGTGCTTGGCACACAGTGGGGGCTCAGATATGGCATTTTTCCTCCCCAGGTTCAAGTCTCCCTCCTACCGCCATGCTCCTAGTTATTACCAAAAGGATAATTATCATTAAGTTCTTATAGCACAGGTAAGAGCAGAGGCTCTGGGTTCAAATCCCAGCTCTGTCCCTTACTGGCTGTGTGACCACAGGCAGGTGACTTAACCTCTCTGTGCTTCCATGTCCTCATCTGTATAACAGGGGTAAGAGTACTAACAGCTGCCTGATTAGGTTGTTCGGAGGATTCCATGTGTTAATAATGGTAAAAGGGCTTTGCACAGTGCACAGCACACAGTATGGGTTCAATTAATGCCAGCTGACACTATCACAGTTGTTTGCACTTTTACATGCAGTTTAGTTAGGAGAAGGCCTCGTGCTGCTACAAAGAGTCTGGAAACTGCTAAGGGAGCCAACAAGGGGTGGGGACGGGAAAGAAGAGGGAAAGATCTCTGTATGGTAAGGAAAGGGGAAAGACGTTCAAAACCAGGTTCCCGGTCCAAAGGGCCCACCCTCCTTGTCTGGCAAATCTCACCCGTTGATGCACAGCAACACCCACCCCCTGACGGAGAAATGGCAGAGCCGTGCCTCCCTGAAGATCCTGGGGGCGACGGTGGGAAGGAGCCAAGGAAAGAGAACTGCTGCAAGCCCCCGTGTTCTGGGTGGGGGTGAGGACAGATGGGGGAAGAGGCAGGGAGATGGGATGGGAGGTGCAAAGGGAGCAGCATGAGAAGAGGCAGGAAGAAAAAAGAAGAAAGAGTTATTAGTCAACAGCACAGAGCAAAGCAGGAGGAGGAACCTGATCCTGGCCATGAACTTTTAAAGCCAGGGAGACTGTCCTGTTCAGCTTTACGAGGGCATCAATGTTGGTTGAAAGGGTGAATGTCCCCTGTGAATTTAATACCCGGGGGAAAAAACTTCTCTCCCTATAGGTTGAGTCTGTATCTGTTTTATTAGGTATCCCCTTTTGTCCTGGCCGCCAGGAAGCTCAAGGACTAACTCAAGGCTCCCACCCAGCTTGTTGAAGAGAATTTGTCTCATTTGCCTTTTCCCCTGGGCTTCCAGGATGTTGGGTACCCAACTCTGGGCTGTCAGGATGCCCGAAAGCAAAGCCAACTCTGGGCTCAGGGCAGCTGTAGTAGAGGTTGATGCAGAAATGGCCCCAATCCCCTACCCCTCTCTGTGACTTGCAGCTCCTTGAATCTGCGCTGGCCTTGTGACTTGCTTTGTTCAGAAGAACTGTGGAGGAAATAATACTGTGTGGGGCTCCAGTCTAGGACTCAAGAGGCTTTGCCACTTCTGCTTTCTCTCTTGGAACACTTTGAGAGCTGAGCATATATAGGGTGGAGCATGTGAAGGATTAGGGGGAACATCATGTGCCCATGAACGTGGCACAAATTTTAAAGAAGTTGATGGGGAAGATTTTCAGTCTGAAGATGATTCTCGGCAGAATCTGGTTCTGTTACTGAACATCAAACAATGCTTTTCAATCCCTCTTGTATAAACTATATGAGATACTAACATCAAATTTCTCTGTCTAAAATCAGCTCACCATATCAAGGTGTGCTATGCCCTTTCGCTCTGTGAGTTTGTTTTGGGAATGACTCATCTTGCTTATTTTGTTCTCTTGTCCAATTGCATGGGCTGGCACTTCTACTACTATGCTTTTCACTTCAATAAAAGATTAAGGCAAACTGACAGATTCTGGAAACCCAGAATCAGGAAACCAAGATGCTGGTTCTGTCTGTTTTATAAAATCATCTCTCAAACCTCCTCTAAGGATGGAGGGCAAGGATGGACAGGGCTTGCTGGTCTGAAAGTGTCAGTTTGAAAAGACTGACGGCCAAACTCACATGGGCCTTGTTGGAGCAGGAAAACTCCAAAACTATACCTCGGTTTTTGCTCCTTTTTTTCTTCCCTGAATCCCTGAAGGGAACTTAGGGAGAGATCAATGAAAGCAAAGCCTATAAGTTGACTAACCTGTAAATACTGCCCTTCTGAGTTCTCTTGTTGTTATTAATTCTTTTTCAGTCGAATCTCTTGATTTTTTTTTTTTTAGGGATCATATGCCATCTACAATTAATAACTTCATTGTTTCCTTTTGAATATTCATATACTTATTTCTTTTTCTGGTCTGATTGTATAAACTATTATCGCCAAAACAGTTTTTCACAGCAGTGTTGACAGTGGGCATCCTTGTCTTGTTTCTGATTAAGGAGGAGTGTTTTATCATTGAGTGTGATGCTGGTTTGAGATATTAATCAACCAATCACTAATTGGAATCACTACTGTAAGGCTGTCTGGCCTACTGGCACCAGTTCTGCCTCTGAGCAGACAACTCAGGTTCAGAACTCAGACTCTGGAACAAAAGTGTTCACACTGTGAGTTGGGAGAAGGGATGCACAGAGCTCCAGGGACAGGGCTTGGGGAAGCTGATCCTTACCGTCTTTCCAGATCTCTGCTGTTAGCCGGTCTGTGCTCTGGTGAAGCAAGGCTGCGACACTGTCATTCAGAGGGTCCATGTTTTTCATCAGCCACTCATTGGCCTTGTAGTCAACCTGAATGAAATTGGGCACAGGAGGGTGGTGGGATAGTGGGTTCACCAGCACTGCTGATTTCCCAAGGAGCCTCCCAGAAGCTCTGAGATTCCCAGCTCTGGGGCTCACCACTCAGGGGACAGCACTGGTGGACACCTTGTGCCCATATCCTGAACTGCACCCACCCGCAGCATGGTCCCTCTCCCTTTCTGTATTTCCCTTAAGAGGACTCTGCCCACCTCTGGGACCTCATCCACCAACACTTCTTTCCTTATTCATTTAGCCACTCTGGTCCTCAAACGTGCAAGCTTATTTCCACCTCAGGATTTTGACCCCTGCCGTTCCCGCCACCTGTGATTCCCTCTCTGTGGATTATCACGTGGCCAGCTCCCTTCCAAGGAGTCACAGTCTTGACCACCACGATTCCCTGCACACGTTCCCCCCCACCAGATGGTGGCTTCCAGAGGCCAGGGCCTGAGTCTGACTCACAACCAGCAGAGGACTGGGCACACAGGAAATCTTAGCAAATGTCTGGAAAACAACTGAGTTCTAGAACAGAACACATGGGTCTCCTACCCCTCAGCCTTTGTGTATGCTGTTCCCTCCACCCATTCTTTTCTGGCTACGGGTTACTCATCATTTATTTTATTATTATTTTTTAATATATTATTTATTTATTTGGCTGCACCAGGTCTTAGTTGTGGCATGCAGGATCTAGTTCCCTGAGCGGGGATCGAATCCAGGCCCCCTGCATTGGGAGCATGTTGTCTTACCCACTGGAACACCAGGGAAGTTCCTACTCATCATTTAGACCAGGGATTGGCAAACAATGGCCTCCCGGCCAAATCTACCTCCTGTTATAAATAAAGTTTTAGGGACCTCCCTGGTGGTCCAGTGATTAAGAATCCGCCTTCCAATGCAGGGGACGCAGGTTCAATCCCTGGTTGGGGAACTAGGATCCCACGTGTCGCGGGCCAAGTAAGCCCGCGCGCCACAGCAAGGAGGCCGCACAGGGTGCGGCGACTGAGACCCGACGCAGCCAAAAATAAATAAATAGGACTCCCCTGGTGGCGCAGTGGTTAAGACTTCGCCTGCCAATGCAGGGGACACAGGTTTGAGTCCTGGTCCGGGAAGATCCCACATGCCGCAGAGCAACTAAGCCTGTGTGACACAACTACTTAGCCTGCGCTCTAGAGCCTGCGAGCCACAACTACTAAGCCCGCACGCCATGACACCTGTGTGCTTAGCCCGTGCTCTGCAACAAGAGAGGCCATTGCAATGAGAAGCCCACGCACCACACCAAAAAGCAGACCCCGCTTGCCGCAACTAGAGAAAGCCTGCGCGCAGCAAAAAAGACCCAACGCAGCCAAACATAAATAAATAAATTTAAATAAATAAAGATAATTTAAAAAATAATAAAATAAATAAAGTTTTATTGGAATACGGCCTTTATTTATGTGTGAACTTGTGGCTTCTTTCGTGCTCTCATGGCAGAATTGAGTAGTTGTGCCAGAGACTGGCCCACAGCACTGAAACTATTCACAGAAAATGTTTGCTGACCCTTGATTTAGAGTTCAGATCAAGCATCACTCTCCTCTGTGAGACCTTCCCTGGGATTCCTCCTCTGGACTTTGACACTATCCATAGCTGGCCCCATTAAAGCACTTATCGGCCTTATATCCCGATGGTCTGTCTTCGTCTCCCTCCCAGATAAGGAACTTTGTGAGGACGGAATCATATCTGACGTGAGTCCCCAGCTTTGCTCAGCACAGGGCTGAGCCCAAAAAAGGCATATGTTGGCCAAATGAATGAATAAAATGCACCTAATTCTCCACCTGATGAACTCCTATCCATCTCTTGAAACCCACTGAAAATATCCCCTCCTTGAGGAAGCCTTTGCTGACTTCATCAGACAGAGTCCTCACTCCTCCAAGGGCTTTCCTACCCCTGGCCTGGCTGTGACTTGTCCCAGTGGACACCAGGTGGCCCCTGCTTTCCCTCTGCACCCTCCCTTCATCCTCACTCCCACCCACAGCCCCCAAGGCTGGCCCCTCCTTCCTACCTTGCCCGCATAATGCAGGACGCTGAAGTCGGCCTGATCCCGCAGAGTCCTTGGCCGCTGGAATTTGGGGTGACCACCCTGCTCTTGGGCCACCTTCTCCACAAAGGACTTGTCTGTGGCCTTTGGGAACCAGCATTCCTCATCCAGCAGAGCCAGGAGCCCAGGGGGGTTAGCCTGACCATTAACAGAGGAGGGCAGAAGAGTTAAGTCAGATCCCCAAATACTGGACACTTAGGTTGCTGCTAATTTTTAGTTCTTGTGCCACTTGGGACCTACGAGCAAACACGAGAACAACCGTTATAGCCATTGATTAGCCCTTTGATTCGAGCTACGCCCTGTGGCAGGCATGTTCTGGGTTCTAATCATCCAGCAGCCACACAGATCTACGCTGTTTTCCCCATTTAACCGATGGAGAGGCCTGAGGCCGGTGGGGTGAGGAGCTGGACCAAGGTCACGCAGAGGGTGGAGCAGCCGTGGGCTCACCGGCCGCTCGATGAGGTCGATGCAGGGCTGCAGGTCGAGGCCGAAGTCGAGGAAGGTCCAGGGGATGCCCTCGCGCTGGTATTCCTCCTGCTCCAGGACAAACATCGTGTGGTTGAAGAGCTGCTGCAGCTTCTCGTTGGTGTAGTTGATGCAGAGCTGCTCGAAGGAGTTCAGCTGTGGCGGGGGAGGGACACATGAAAGAGGGGGACAGGGACCCGGAGGGGGCAGGAACCCAGGGGGGACAGGGACCCATAGAGAGGGGGGCAGAGACAGATAAACCCCCCCCCTGCCAATGCAGGGGACACAGGTTTGAGTCCTGGTCCGGGAAGATCCCACATGCCGCAGAGCAACTAAGCCTGTGTGACACAACTACTTAGCCTGCGCTCTAGAGCCTGCGAGCCACAACTACTAAGCCCGCACGCCATGACACCTGTGTGCTTAGCCCGTGCTCTGCAACAAGAGAGGCCATTGCAATGAGAAGCCCACGCACCACACCAAAAAGCAGACCCCGCTTGCCGCAACTAGAGAAAGCCTGCGCGCAGCAAAAAAGACCCAACGCAGCCAAACATAAATAAATAAATTTAAATAAATAAAGATAATTTAAAAAATAATAAAATAAATAAAGTTTTATTGGAATACGGCCTTTATTTATGTGTGAACTTGTGGCTTCTTTCGTGCTCTCATGGCAGAATTGAGTAGTTGTGCCAGAGACTGGCCCACAGCACTGAAACTATTCACAGAAAATGTTTGCTGACCCTTGATTTAGAGTTCAGATCAAGCATCACTCTCCTCTGTGAGACCTTCCCTGGGATTCCTCCTCTGGACTTTGACACTATCCATAGCTGGCCCCATTAAAGCACTTATCGGCCTTATATCCCGATGGTCTGTCTTCGTCTCCCTCCCAGATAAGGAACTTTGTGAGGACGGAATCATATCTGACGTGAGTCCCCAGCTTTGCTCAGCACAGGGCTGAGCCCAAAAAAGGCATATGTTGGCCAAATGAATGAATAAAATGCACCTAATTCTCCACCTGATGAACTCCTATCCATCTCTTGAAACCCACTGAAAATATCCCCTCCTTGAGGAAGCCTTTGCTGACTTCATCAGACAGAGTCCTCACTCCTCCAAGGGCTTTCCTACCCCTGGCCTGGCTGTGACTTGTCCCAGTGGACACCAGGTGGCCCCTGCTTTCCCTCTGCACCCTCCCTTCATCCTCACTCCCACCCACAGCCCCCAAGGCTGGCCCCTCCTTCCTACCTTGCCCGCATAATGCAGGACGCTGAAGTCGGCCTGATCCCGCAGAGTCCTTGGCCGCTGGAATTTGGGGTGACCACCCTGCTCTTGGGCCACCTTCTCCACAAAGGACTTGTCTGTGGCCTTTGGGAACCAGCATTCCTCATCCAGCAGAGCCAGGAGCCCAGGGGGGTTAGCCTGACCATTAACAGAGGAGGGCAGAAGAGTTAAGTCAGATCCCCAAATACTGGACACTTAGGTTGCTGCTAATTTTTAGTTCTTGTGCCACTTGGGACCTACGAGCAAACACGAGAACAACCGTTATAGCCATTGATTAGCCCTTTGATTCGAGCTACGCCCTGTGGCAGGCATGTTCTGGGTTCTAATCATCCAGCAGCCACACAGATCTACGCTGTTTTCCCCATTTAACCGATGGAGAGGCCTGAGGCCGGTGGGGTGAGGAGCTGGACCAAGGTCACGCAGAGGGTGGAGCAGCCGTGGGCTCACCGGCCGCTCGATGAGGTCGATGCAGGGCTGCAGGTCGAGGCCGAAGTCGAGGAAGGTCCAGGGGATGCCCTCGCGCTGGTATTCCTCCTGCTCCAGGACAAACATCGTGTGGTTGAAGAGCTGCTGCAGCTTCTCGTTGGTGTAGTTGATGCAGAGCTGCTCGAAGGAGTTCAGCTGTGGCGGGGGAGGGACACATGAAAGAGGGGGACAGGGACCCGGAGGGGGCAGGAACCCAGGGGGGACAGGGACCCATAGAGAGGGGGGCAGAGACCCAGGGAGGGGCAGACAGGGACCCAGAGAGAGGGGGACAGGGCCAGCGTGACGGAGCCCTCCCAGCCCCCAGCCAGGCACAAAGCGCACACCTGGAAGATCTCAAAGCCGGCGATGTCCAGGATGCCCAGAAAGGAGGCGCCTTGGCGGGGGCTACGGTCCAGGGCTCGGTTGAGGCGCAGGACCAGCCAGCGGAAGAGGCGCTCGTAGGTGGCCTTGGCCAGGGCCTCCAGCGCAAAGTCAGCCTGCAAGTCAGGGCACACAGTGAGGGCCCAGCCTGCACATCAGTGCCCCCCGACCTCGTCCTGCTGGCAAGGAGACACTGGGTGTGGACGGAGCCCCATTATGGTTCATCAACAGCAGTGACATTAACAACAGCAGATCATTAGTGACGCCCTACTGTGCGTCGGGCACTGTGTGAGTGCTTGGGGGCACATTAGTTCATGAATATTCCACCCAACCCTTGAACCAATTTCCATGGCAGAACAGGTAAGAGGGTGGAATCTGGAGACCAACATCTAGATTGGAATCCTAGCTCTGCTACTTAGAGGCTGTGTGACCTCAGGCATGTGAATAAACCTCTCTGTGCCTCAGTGTCTTCATCTGTAAAATGGATCCTATCAATAGTACCTTGACTGAGAGCAGAACCCAGGTCAGTGTGATCCCCAATCTCATATCCCTCACTGTGCCTTCTCTGTCCTAGCACCTCGAGAGCCCAGCCTGGGGTCAGGCAGAGGCCTCTGCCCCAAAACTGGAATTCTGAAAACATCTAGTCTGTGTTCACCTCTCCCCACCCTCACTGCCACCACCCTTATCTGTGCTGCTGTCATCGCTTGCCTGGACTATGACAGCGGCCTCCTTGTGTCTCATTGCTTCCACTGGGGCCCCCTGGACCCAGTTCTCCACACAGTAGACAAGGGAATCTTTATAAAGACAAACTGAACCAAGTTATTCCCTGGCTTAAATCCTCACTGGCCTCCTGCTGCACTCTGCATAAAACTCACCTCCTTATTGTGGCTCCTAAGACACCATGTGATCTGTCCCCTTCCAAGCTCTCTGACTGCAGCTTCTACCACCCTCCCCCACTGGCTAGTCTCACTGATCTCCTTAATGTTCCCAACTTGCCAAGCTTGTTCCAGCCTCAGGGCCTTTACACATGCTATATTCCCTTTGTCTTGAACCATCCAAGTCTCAACTCAAATGTCACCTCTTCTGAGAAGACTTTCCCGAGCACCTCAATCCCCTCCTTTGAAGAAAGCACCCGTTTCTTCCTTTATTATCTGATTCCCTACTACAGCCTGAGCTCCCTGAAGGCGAGGTCTTTGTTTCCATGACTGCTTTTATTCTAGCACCTAGACCAGAGTCGGTAACTGAACAGACACTTAGCAAAAGTTTGTTGAGTGAGCGAGAAAAAACTGGCATAAGCTGCTTAAAAATCCAGGGCCCTCCCTGCGCCCACCTGCCGCCAGCCTTGCCCACCTGTTCCTTGGTCTGTGCTTTCTGCACGTAGTCCCGGCCAACTTTGATGCGGGGGGTGAGCAGGGCGCGGGAGAAATCTGTCACCCCCAAGCCCAGGAGGCGGCAGAGCTTCTGTGCAGCTGAGGGCGAGAGGCACCAAGATGCGATCAGCACTGGGAGGTGGGGACAGTGCAGAGTGGGGGAGGGGGGAGAGGGCGCCACCCCCCACTGTTGGTGGAACACCAGCCTTTCCCGCTAGAGGCATTACGGGTCCTAAAGGTGTGTGCATTCTCCGGCCCAATAATTCTCCTCCTGGAACCCTAAGTTGGCAAAAATAATTCTGGATGTGGGCAAAAGCTGGACTAGGAGGATGTTCGTCACAGCACTGTTTACAATGGAGAAAACCAGGAAGCAACCTGAATGTCCAACAGCTAGGGATTGGTTAGAGAGTCAGGGTGCATCCATTTGAACAAATGTTCTGCAGTCACTAAATATTATTATTATAAATAATAATTATTTATAACATTATTATTACTAATTAATAATATAAGCATTATAATTATTATTTAATAAATAAATAATAATTATTATAAATTATTACACGGTACACTTAAGACGTGTACATTTCATGATTTATATGTTTCACTTCAAGTCCATGAAAGAACTGTAAACAAATATTGGACGCCAGTAAATGGTATACAGGCTGAAGGGTCTATACCAATATCTGCGATTTTGAAATGCGCCAGAAAAGGAGTTGGATGAACAGAGGATGCAAAGATATTCGATAAAGCAAGTGTAGTAAAATGTCAGTGGTAGAATCTTGGTGGTGGATCTGGGTGTTTGGTATAAAATTTTTTTGAACTTTTCTATATGTTGGAAAATGTCTCAATAAAATGCTGGGGGAAAACTCTTGGAATAAGAGTTCAGTGAGGTGGCCAAACCTAAAAGAAATCTTTAAAAATTCACTGCTCTTCCTTATTTTTGTAGGAAAAAAAAATTGCCAAAATGTTAATAGCTGTTTTGGCAGAAGATGGAGGAAGGGCTGTGTGGGCAGGTGTATTTCTTCTTTCGCCTCTGAATTAAAATGATCATTAAGAAGTGTTTTTGAGCCTCTATCACTTGCATCACAGGAAGATAGTTACTACAAATACTCAGCTCCAGCAAAAGAAAAAAACACTGAGGAGGAGACACATTAAAATGTCAACAGTGGTTATTTCTGAGAGGTGATGAGGATTTAAATCAATCTCTCTCTCTCTCTCTCTCCCTCCCTCCCTCTGATGCAATTGCAATTTCTAAATCTTTTACAGTGATTTTGCATTATATGGGAATATTTAACACTGAAAACACAGCATGGAGTACTATGCTGCCAGTAACAGGGTGACTTAACAGGGTTCTAAGCCCTTGGTGTGTACTTTGCCAGCCGGTGGAGCCTGGGGGCTGCTTCTCCAATTAATGTTTGCAAATGCAGAAAATGAAATACAAAGGATTCCAAAGGAGATTAATTATACTGACATACAGTTCTCCTCACGGAACACAGGTGAAGCAACCCCAGCAGAGTTCTAGGTAATAACCTTGAAAAGTTACCCCCATTGCATTAAGGGGGTGGGGGGAAAGCAGGTTTCAAAACAGTTTATAAGGTCTGACCCCAATTTTGTAAATCAAATGAATGAGTATGTATGGCACACCTGCTGCATGTGTGAACCTGGCCCCCAGACGTCACAGGGATAGCTCAGATCAGTGACATCGTGAGAGATGCCCCTTCCTTCATATGTTCTGTGTTGTACAGCTTTTGAAAATAGCCCATAGGGTTTCATAATCAGGACAGAAAGCTCTTCCCATCTCGAGGGGAAGGCAGTGTAAAGCAAGATTCCATTTCTGTGATAATTATTTCCACATTGCTACAGACGTAGAACAAAGCCCACAGAGAAATGCCCCCAAAAATGTTAGCAGTAATTATGGGTAATTTCCCTGCCTTTATACTTCCCTGTCTTGCCATATTTTCTTCCCCATTCAGATTGTATTATTTTATAATAATAAAGAAGCAAAGCTATTTCCATTTTGATAAAAAAAAAGGAATATCAACTATACTTCTGCTGAAAGGCAAAAAAAAAAACAAGTATATATATGCAGAGCGCAGAGGCCAGGAGGAGATATGGCCAGTGCTAATGCTGGTTTTCTGGGAGGGGCTGGGATGATGGAGGATCCTGCTGTCCGCGCCCCCTTCCACCTTGGCACACTGGTGTTGTTCAAATTTTCAGCAAAGCTCACACTTTTTATAATCAAGAAAAGAGTGGACGGTGTTATTTTGGTAAAGATTCAGCAAAGGGCAGGAAATCAGGGTGGTCCTGGGTGGGAGGTGGGTCTGGCTGGGGAGGGAGGATGCTCTGTACGTGGGTGGGTAGCAGGCCATGTGGTGGTACCTGTGTTGTCAGGCATGGAGGCTTGATCGGTGTTCCGTTCTCTCTTCAGGACAATATTGCCAAACTGGAGAACGGCCGAGACCATCCGCAGCATGGCTAAGGGGCAGCAGAGACACAGATCAGCGAGGCTCAGGGTCCTGACATGTGGTCTGAACTAGCCCCTTAGAAATCTAGCTTAAACAAGGACCTACTGCATAGCACAGGGAACTATACTCAATATGTTGTAATAACCTATAATGGAAAAGAATCAGAAAAATAGATATATGTATATATACGTATAACTGAATCACTTTGCTGTACACCTGAAACTAACACAACATTGTACATTACCTATATTTCAATTAAAAAAATAAAATAATAAAAAAAAGAAATCTAGTTTAAAAACCTTATGTCAAATTATACCACCACGTGACACCAAGCAGTCTTAAATACATGAACGGATAAATGAATTCTGTATTTTTTTTTATTTTTTGGCCACACTGCGTGGCATGAGAGATCTCAGTTCCCTGACCAGGGGATGTTAGCTCCCCGACCAGGGATCAAACCCATGCCCCTGGCATTGGAAGAGCGGAGTCGTAACCACTGGACCTCCAGGGAAGTCCCTGAATTCTGTATTTTATATTCAAAGTTTGCTTTATCGCCATTTGGTGTCTGCTCATGTCCATTTTATAGAGCAATGCATAGAAGATTTAAAAGGACTTAGAGAAATGAATGAGGATGATCTTTAGCAATATGGAAAGATTTCTAAAATATCGAGCAAAAAATTCGAGGTGCAGAATGGTATATATGGCAACCACTATCTATGCAAAAAAAAAAAAAGGCAGAAAATGTCAAGGTCAGTCAATTTTCCTTATTCTTGGTAATTATGTTCTATAGGGTCACCTGAAACACTGAATTATCGAATGTGAACAAATGCTCCTATGGGGGAATACAGGTTTGGTTCCTGGGAGCCTCTGGTCACATTTTCATCAACTGATCAATGCATCACCTTGGTTTATGTGTGTTTCTGTTTAAAGACACCTTATCAGATGGGAATGTAAACTGGTGCATCTAAAACAGTATGGAGGTTCCTCAAAAAACTAAAAATAGAATTGCAGCAATCCCACTCCTGGGCATATACCCAGACAAAATTCTAATTTGAAAAGATACAAGCACCCCTATGTTCACAGCAGCACTATTTACAACAGCCAAGACATGGAAGCAACCTAAATGTCCATTGACAGATGAATGGATAAAGATGATGTGGTACATATATACAATGGAATACTACTCAGCCATAAAAAAGAACAAAATAATGCCACTTGCAGCAACATGGATGGACCTAGAGATTGTCATACTAAGCGAAGGTCAGAAAGAGAGAGACAAATATCATATGATATCACTTATATGTGGAATCTAAAATACGACAAAAATGAGCATATCAATGAAATTGAAACAGACTCACAGACACAGAGAACAGACTTGTGGTTGCCAAGGGGTGGGGGGGTAGGGGAGGGAAGGAGTGGGAGTTTGGGATTAGCAGATGCAAACTAGTGTATATAGGATGGATAAACAACAAGGTCCTACAGTATAGCACAGGGAACACTTCAATATCCTGTGATAAACCATAATGGAAAGGAATATGAAAAATACACACACACACACACACACACACACACACACACACACACATAAAACCCAGTCACTTTGGTATATACAGCAAAAATTAACACAACATTGTAAATCAACTACACTTCAATAAAATTTTTTTAAAAGACATCTTATCTGATATATAGCATTGATTCACATTGAACTCACAACCAACATTCACTATAACTGGAGTCTGAAGGAAGCTCTTCTCACACACGTATTTTCTCTGTAAAGCACATCACAGCCTTCCTGCTCTTAGGGACACCGGGCAGCATTAAGCATTACATTTAGGGGGACATTTCAGACAGTGAAATCACCAACCAAAAAGCACCCCAAAAGTGAAAAGCATGGCACTCAACAGACTGTAGAAAGGACAGTGGTTTACAGTATGGGCCGGAACAAAGAAGGCTGAATGTCACCCCGTGAGACTTCAGTTGGGTGCACACTGGGCAACTCAAAACTTTCACTCCTCTATGCATGACAGCAATGAGCACAAAAGCACCAGGATTGCTGATTTGGGGGTTACGAATAAATGTGTGTAGGTGAATTCTCCAGCTCGGACATCGTAAAAGAAGATCGATTGTATTAATATTTGCACGTCTGCGCAAAGCGGCTAGAAATCTCGCCGTGAGTGGGCAATGCTGCCCCCTAGAGGACGTCTCGGGAACGTGCAGGGGTTGGTTAGCATAGGGATGGGGGCCAGCCTGGCAACGTTTCTGGATGTCAGAGACTGGGCAGGTGGGGACCAGAGGAGATGCTCTTCTGTATCACAAAGAGTTGCCCACATTCCGTTTGATTGCGAAACGTCCCAATGGACATTCACGTCTGTGAAATCATGGTTTGGAATGCTCTGAGACTAATCCCAGCTGTTTCATGTATACACACAAAAGTGTTTTGTGTTTGGTTTTAATACACAGTGCATTTTCTAGGAGGGTAGTCACTGAGGAATCCGAGGGAAGGCTGGTCTTGGTTTTGTTCAGAACTTTATTAAGATTTCGTCATCGCGTCAAAGCCTCCTTGTCTCCACCCGCAAAGCTGCCCTCGGCTTGGAATGGACCATATAACACACCTACATCAGGCTGGGCTCCTGTCTGCTGCTTTCGTGGTGATGCTTCAGACCAGCGCCAAAACCCAGGTACCTCATCCACATTCCTCCTAGAATAGTCTTCACGATTTATGGGTTGAAAAGGACACTGGTCTATTTTCACTTACTCCGTGCCAGGTCCTGTTCCAAACACTCACAAATGACCTCATGTCACCTTCGGAACAACTCACTGAGCCAAATCCTGCAATAGCATCTTGCGATGGCAAACAGTAAAAACCCCATTTGACAGACAGGGAAACCGAGGCACATTCGGGTAATCAACTTACCCAAGATCATCCAGCTCATAAGCGGCATGGCTGAGACACACCCGGTGGTCTGACCCTGGGGTCTGTATTCTTAACAGCCATGCAGCCCTTTTCGTCCCTCTTTTAGCATAAAATTCGGATGTTTCTACGAACGTAGAGCACACACACAGAAAAGCACACAAATCACCTCCATCCAGCTCAGTGAGATTTTACAAAATGAACACACCAGTGGACCAGCCCCTCAGAAGCTTCTGGCCACTCACTGAACTCGGACAGATTTCACACTCACAGGATTGCAAGGAAGAAGCCAGGTTCAAAAGTGCACGGACTGTATGGGTCTGTTTGTTCCAAATTCAAGAGCGGGCGAAACAACGCCATGTTGTTAGATGCCAACATAATGGTGATGGGGGTTGCGGTGAGGGGAAGGGGCTTGAGGGGGCGTCGAGGTGCTGGTGATATGGGGTGTCACTTGCAGAAATTCCCCTGAGCTGGGTGCTTTGGCACCGCGCTCATTTTCTGGTGTCTATGCTACGTAAGCTTCTGCACAAAGTTTACTTAGAAAAAGGAGTGGCGGAAGATGGAGGGGGGAGCCGTTCTGGGAGACCCATGCCAAAAATGCGTAACCCGAGGAAACACACGCACATTGACAAAACAACTGGTCTGTAATCTCCCCAAGTGTCAAGGTCACGAACGATAAAGACTCAGGACCGGTTCCAGATGGATGGAGAGTAAAGTGTGACGACTAGATGCAACGTGTATGATCCTGGACTGGGGAAGTGTGTGTGTGTGTGTGTGTTTAACTTAAAAAAAATTTTTTTTTTTTGCTATAAAGGACATTATTGGGACAGTTGGCATAAGGTCTGTGGATTAGATAACAGTACTAATAGTGCCAATGTTAATTTCCTAATGATGATACTGTACTGTGTTCGTGTCAGAGAATGTTCTTAGGAACTAAGCACAGACAGATTCGGTGGGGTGGGCGGTAAGATGAGTAATGCCCCCTCTCCGCAAAATGTCCACGGCCTGAATCCTGTGAATGTTACCTTGCAGGGAAAAATAGACTTTACCAATGTGATGAAATTCAGGATCTTAAAACGGGAGATTAATCTTGCATTATCCAGGTGGGTCCGAAACGTAATCATAAGCGTCCTTATAAAAGGGAGGCGGAGGGGGAAGGCCACATGAGCAGAGGTTAGAGTGATGCATTTTGGGTTTTTTTTCAATTTTTTTGGCCGCGCCGTGTACCTTTCGGGATCTTAGTTCCCCAACCAGGGATTGAACCCAGGGCCTGGCAGTGAAAGCGCAGAGTCCTAACCACTGGACCACCAGGAGAGTCCCTAGAGTGATGCATTTTGAAGACGGAGAAAAGGGCCATGAGCTAAGGCATACAGGTGGCCTCTGGAAGCTGAAAAAGGCAAGAAAACGAATTCTTCCCAGAGCCTCCAGAAGGGACCAGCTCTGCTGACACCTTGACTTTAACCAGTAAGACTGATTTTTGACTTCTGACCTCCAGAACTGTGAGGGAATAAATGTGTTTTGTTATAAGCCACTACGTTTGTGGTCATTTGTGACAGTGGTCATCGGAAATACGAAGGGTGAAGGGATCCCTGGGCTACACCCCTACTCTCGAACACCTCAGAACAAGTAATTAGCAAGACAGACAAGGATAAAGCAGATGCGGCAAGATGGTAATGTTTGAGGAATCTGGGAGAAGGTATGCAGCGATTTTGTATACTCTAAAACTTTTCTGTAAATCTGAAATTATTCAAAATGAAGAGGTTAGGGACTTCCCTGGTGGTCCAGTGGTTGAGACTAGCGCTCCCAATGCAGGGGGCCCAGGTTCGATCCTTGGTCAGGGAACTAGATCTCACATGCTGCAACTAAGAGTTTGCATGCCGCAACTAAAGATTCCCCATGCCACAACTAAAAGATCCTGCATGCCACAACTAAAAAGATCTCACATGCTGCAACGAAGATCCCGCGTGCCGCAACTAAGACCCAACACAGCCAAATAAGTATTTTTTTTTTAAAAAAAAGAGGTTAAAAAAATCCCTGAAAACAGAAGTGGGGGGTGTTGGTCACTGGCCTGACAGCTTCAAGAAGCCATACTCTGAGGGACACACAAGAAACAGCTAACAGAGGTGGCCTCCTGGGGGCCCGGGACACTGGAATGATCATAGACTTTTAGTTCTTTTTGAATTTCATACTCCTTGAAATGTAGTCAAAAAAAAGATCACTGCTGAGAACAGACTCAGTTTCTGGAATTAGACAGTGAAATTGCAGTGATGATTCACACCACCTTGTGAATATATTACAAATACTGAACTGTATACTTGACAATGGCGAATTTTACAGTCCATGAATTCTAGTCCCCCAGAGAAAAAAGGTTTTGGTATAGTTTTTGGGGCACGCTGGGGTGTGCAACAAATCTGAATTTTTCCTCTCCATCTCCATCAGGATCGTAACTCCTTGTGGAAAGTATCTGTTCCTTATTCACCTACTAACTGTATCCTCTGCATACAATAAGCACTCCATAAATGTGTTCATGAATGAACTTCAGTTTGCCACTTTGGGGGGAAGAATTCCTTCCACAGTCCCCACTACTTTTGGGATTCAATCTTATCCCTTATCAAGGTCTTCGGCACCCTGTTCCCAATCCTCCCACCTGCTCCAGCCCCGGGTCCCCTCAGTTACTCCAACCAGCCAGGCCAACCTCTTTCATCCTGGCCAACACCTGACACTCTCTCTTGCCCCCAGGCTTTTGCCCTGGGAGTTCCCTCTCCATAGAGGCGGTCCAGGACCACCTACACCTGCTTAATTCCTGCCTGACCATCAGGGCTCAGCCAAGCGCCGCCTCCTCCAGGGGCTGCCCCGCCTCTTCCGAGACCCCACCCCCCACCCCCTTGACCCACAGTCACTGCTCCATGCACCTTCCAGCCATCACTCTTCCAGGGGATCAACTTTAATCCACTTGTGTGATTTGATGCTCCCCGGGTCTCAGCGCTCCAGGGGGCAGGGGCTTGTTCTGTCTTGGTCATGGTTCATTTCTCCCAGCGTCTGCAGGGGTCTGGCCCGCAGACTCCATCATGTGTTGAATGAATCAATATACGAATGAACAAATGGCCAAGAGGTAACTAGTGGGGGGTACATTACTGAGGCGTGACCTGGGGCAAGTCAGTGGCCTCCTGGGCCTGGGTTTCCCCTGCTGGGCAGTGGGAGGGGCTGGGCGGGGGGGGGTCAGGAGGCTGGGGTGTTGGGAACAGCCCAGAGTCCCAGAAACGCTGGGAGGTTTTGCGGCAGGGCAGTGAGGCACCTCCCAAAAGATAAATAAATGAGCACATCTCCTGATAGACTCACAAGGGCATCATCACCCCTAACAAACTGGATGATTATTCATCCTTAACATCAGCTCAGACCTGACCCAGACTCGAGTTCCCCTGGTGGCCTTTAAAATGGCCTTTTACGGTTGGCTTCGGAACCTGTGTGGGTTCCAAGCACCGGTGAACCTGACGCCTGAGGGGTTGGCAGTCAGCTCTGGCTGGTGACTTCAACCCAGCTGGCGGTAAGCAAGCCCCAACCCGCATGGGCGGAGGCGTGGGGCTGGCGAGGCTATGACGGCCTCACGTGACAGGAGCTCACCTCCCTGAGTGCTAGGCTGCCTGTTCCACCTCCCTGGTGGCATTTACAGCGCCAACGTGGATGGGAAGTGAGGAGGGGCGTGGAGGTCCTGCTTCCACTGGCCCCGAATGCTCTCTGCCCTGGGCTTCCCGTGGGCGATCCAGAGGCGCCCACCTGCCTCTCTGGAAACGGATCACGGGCTGGCTTTGGAGTCAGACCCGGGTTCCACCACCACCTCATCAAAGGCAGTGAGTCCTATAGGGCAGACACCCCACCTCCCTGGACCTCTGTGTCCTTCTTTCTTTTTAGCCGTGCCATGAGGCTTGTGGGAGCTTAGTTTCCCAACCATGGATCGAACCCAGGGCCATCCCTAACCTATGAGTCCTAACCACTGGACCGCCAGGGAACTCCCCATCTCTGTCTCCTCTTTCTTCCAAAGGAGAGTCTAGAAAAAAGGTGACTGGCTGGCTCCACTCCTTGGAATTGAGACACAAAATCACACTGTTATGAGACCCAATCCACCTGCCACACCAGCAAAAGCAAAAAAGCTGACAACAGTGGTTGCTGGCAACCA
>NW_006790237.1:1565928-1569206 GCF_000442215.2 Lipotes vexillifer | reverse complement strand
GGGGGGGGGGGGGGGGGGGGGACGGACAGGTGCTCCAGAGACAGGGTGGGAGAAACTGGAAACTAGCGCCACCTTCTGGACGGCGGCGAGGTCGATTCAGTACAATTTAAAAAAACAGAGTGGGGTTAGGGGAAGGGAAAGGGGCTGGGGGTTAGAGCTGAAAGTCAAGAAGTCATGAGCCCGTAACTGCTGGATCTGGTGCCAGGTTCCTGGGGGAGGGGTGGGGGGTTCATGACCCTCTGCTCTCTACTTACATAGCTGTTTGAAAGGTTCCGTAAGAAAAAAGTAAAAAGCGGGCTTCCCTGGTGGCGCAGTGGTTGAGAGTCCGCCTGCCGATGCAGGGGACACGGGTTCGTGCCCTGGTCTGGGAAGATCCCACATGCCGCAGAGCGGCTGGGCCCGTGAGCCATGGCCGCTGAGCCTGCGTGTCTGGAGCCTGTGCTCCGCAACGGGAGAGGCCACAACAGTGAGAGGCCCACACACCACAAAAAAAAAAAAAAGAAAAAAGTAAAAAGCAAAATTATTCAGCAGTAAAAAGGAAGGAAGCATGGATACATACAACCACATGGATGAAACTTCAAACCATCATGCCAAGGGAAGGAAGCCACACAAAGGATGATATATTGTATGATTCCATCTATATGAAAGGTCCCGGATAAGCAAATCCATAGACACAGGAAGCAGATCTGTGGTTGCCAGGGCCTGGCATTGGAAAACCGGCAGACGACCGCAAAGGGGCACAAGTTATCTTCTTGGGTCACTGAAAATGTTCTAAAATTGATTGTGGGGATGGCTGCACAGCTCTGAAGGTACTAAAAGCCACTGGCTTGTATCTGGCCATGCCACACGGCCTGCGGGATCTTAGTTCCCCAACCAGGGATCGAACCTGGGCCCTTGGCAGTGAAAGTGCAGAGTCCTAACCACTGGACCGCCAGGGAATTCCCTGACATATACTTTAAATAGGCAAATGTTTTGGTATGTGAATGATATCTCAATAAAGCTGTTAAATTTCTGTTAAAGCTGGATAAAACCAAAAATTGCACCTCTCCATGGACTCAGCATTTTGTGGCTTAAGAACTGATCCTGCAGGTCTGTTCGTCCATGAGCACAAAGATCTACTTATAAGGATATTCTTGGCACTTTTTGATTCCAACAGCAATAGGATGCAGTCACCCGAAGGGTGTGTCTGCAAGGGACAGACAGGTTACAAGAATCACAGTTCATCTAAACAGGGAAACCTTCTACAACCACAAAAAACCCTGAAATTCACCTATACCTACAAAACCAGAATAACTGCCAAAACATGCTGTTTGGTGGGAAAAGTAGGGGACAAAGCACACGCTAGCATGGGGGTAATGAGCTGAGTGTTTTACCCCAGTGCCACCCAGGACCCAGGCCAGGGTGTGGGGCCTGATATGCCAGATGTTTTCACTGTTATTTGGTGCCTCTGAGCCGGTCCTGGGAGGAAGGTCAGGGAGGTGGGGCCCATCTGGGTCAACCACTGCGCAGGAACTTTTAAATCAGGAGAGAAATACAGTAACATTTTTTTTGGGGGGGGGGGGGAAGTTTTTTTTTTTTTTTTTTAAACTTTGGGGGCGGGTGGGAGGCATGCAGGATCTCAGTTCTCCCACCAGGGATTGAACCCATGCCCCCTGCAGTGGAAGCACAGAGTCTTAACCACTGGACCGCCAGGGAAGTCCCAGAAATTCGGTAACATTTTGATCAACATTACAGCTGAACATCAGCCCTGAGGCTGGAGAATAATGTGTGTCTTTTCTTACACGTCTGAAATATTTCTGGCAGGAGATGCAGGAAGCTTAACAGTGGAAAACTAGGGCTCAGAGGGGCCCAAGGCGACTCGGTTTTCACACAATGACCTTCGATCATATTCAGATTATGTCACTACACGCCAACGGTGCTGCAAAATTTTTGTTTCGGGACTGGAAAAATTGGAGCTGCTACCCGTGCCCACCACACAGCAGGAGGGTTACTTGAGGTGACCTGTGTCAGGAGGGCAGGCGGTACCTGAGGGGCTCAGGCCCCCACTGTGGCCTCCATCTGAATTTGTTTGTCAGCTGCCCAGGGAGGAGCAGGGCAGTTATGCAACCCGTGGTTGGGAAATCTAGCAGGGAGGCCTGGGACCCTGTGTCAATATGCCTGAGGACGCTGGCCTGTTCACTGCCTGGGTGGACAGCCAACCTGGCACTGGGTCTCCAGCCCTCCCCATTGGCCCTGGAGCCCACAGTGGTTCCCGAGGCCTTCTGCAGCCCCAGAGACCAGAGGAGAATGAGACCCAGCCCTGGACTCGCTCAGAACTGGAAATCAAGGTCTCCACGGGACTGGTGAAAGGAATCACAATTCATCCAGATGATGAAATGCCAGGTAGCCGGAAAAATGACTGATATTTCCCCCTCTATGTGCGCGTAATGGGTTGAATCGTGTCCCCCTACTCCCTCCAAAAATACATTAAAATCCTAATGCCTGGGACCTCTCAGAATGTGACCTGATTTGGGTCGTTGCAGCTGCAATTATTTAAGTTAAGATGAGATCACACGGGAGTGCGGTGGCCCCTACTCCAAAATGACGGGTGTCCCATAAAAGGGGAAATTTGCATACAGATGCTTGGGCAGGGAGGCGGGAGGTCAGGTGACGTTTCTAACAAGGAAACCACCAGGAGTTAGGGGAGGGGAAGGGAACAGGTTCTCCCAGGACCGACCAACCCCACCAACACCTCGATCTCAGACTTCTGGTCTCCAGACCTGGGACATGATCAATTTCACTTGTTTAAGGCACTCGGTTTATGGTGCTTTGTGATGGCAGCCCTGGCAAACAAATACAGTACTGCAACGGAACTACTGTCAAAACGTACTGTTTGGTGAGAAAGGTGGGGGGCAAAGCAGCAGAACACGGATAATGAGCTGAGTATTTCACCCCAGTGCCCCCAGGCCCAGACCAACCAAGGAAGACCCTGGGCCAGGGGCAGGGTCTTCCCTGCAACCTTGCTTCAGCCCCCTCCCGCTCTCCAGTCCATCCTCCACACGGCCCAGAGCTGCTCCTCCACGGCTCCCAGCCCTCCCATGGCTCCCCAGTGCCGTCAGGACAAATCCCAGCCCCTCAGGCTGGCATTTGAGACCCCACCTGCCTCTGTGGCTCCATCTCCCCACTCCCCTGGGTCACCCACTAATTGAATCCATTCGAGAAGTTTCAATTCCTCAAACATGCCACGCCTTTCCTGCCTCAGGGCTTTTGCACACACTGTTTCCCCCTGCCTAGACCGC
>NW_006790237.1:1557759-1565852 GCF_000442215.2 Lipotes vexillifer | reverse complement strand
GCTCTTCCCAGATAGCACCAATGCTCACACCTTTGGCTCTCGAGGCCTTTGCGCAAACATCACTGTCTCAGTGTGTCCTTCCCGATCCCCTACTTAAAGCTTCCTCCTTCCTCCGTTCCCTGTTTTAGTTTTCAAACCAAGCAATGAATGGCCAGGTGTCCACCCCCATCCTTCATGGGGGGCTCTGGGCTCATGGCTCACTCACAGGTGATTTCCTCGTGGGTGAATCCCAGGACCCGCAGGGACTCCAGTGTCTCCTGGAAGAGCTCGCGCTCCTGGCCCGGAGAGGATGATGGCCCGTTGGTCAGGAAGCGGTAGTGGGAGAACGGCTCCAGGAGGAGGTCGGCTGTAGGAATAACGGGGGGAGGCCAAGGTCAAGAATGAGCTGTAGAGTCAGACTCAAGTCCCGGCTTCCTCAATAGCCACCCCAGGAAGAGCATCACTTCCCCACTAGGAACCTCAGCCTCCTCTTCTGTCAAACGAGTGGGGATCCATTCTTCAAGGGTTTGGTGGGAAGGGCCGGGCGTGAAGTGGGTACTTAGCACGTATTAGACCTTTCCTCTTTCCTCCTTCCATAATGATCCTCAAGTCGCAGAGTTGCCCAGAGAAGGCAGGAGCCGCCCATTGGCAGAAGCAACAGGGCTGCGGGTGCCTGAGTTAGCAGAAGCCATGGGACAGGAGGGGTCGATGGCACAGGGTTCGGAAGCCACCGTAAGCAGGAGGCTGGGTGCGGAGGGGCCAGGAGGCGGCCCAAGCTACGGGGTGGAAGAAGCCAGAATGACAGGGAGCCACAGGGCAGCGGGGCCACTGTAGACAAGACAGCCTTGGGGCGTTTCCACAGCCAGAGGGCTGGCGGAGCGCAGAGCAGGAGACAGAAGGAGTCTCAGGCAGGAGCCATGAGGCAGCAGGAGCCTACAAGCCACGCAAATCATGATCTTCGGGAACCACGAGATGGCAAAGCTGGAGTTGTTACAGCACCCGCTGGAGTAAGCAGAGCCCCGGAGTTTCAGGAGAGAAGTGAGTGTGGGCAGGAGACACGTGGCCACGTAGCTGGCATGAGCAAGACCCGGGAGACAGCAGGAACCAGAGGGCAGCAGAGTCTGGGGGTGGCAGGAGTCGAGAGGCAGCAGAAACCAGGGGCGGAGGGATCCGGGAGGCGAGAGAATCCACCACCCAGCAGGAGCCTGACACAAAGCAGGTGCTTGACAAAGGTTAGTGCCTCCCATGTCCTCCGCCCCAGGGGGTCCACACGCGGCTACCACCCAGACCCCGGGGAGGGGTGGGGAGCCATTGGACACTAACCCTTGAGCTGCTCCCCGGAGCCTCCCAGCAGCTGGTAGAAGATGTGGAAGCTGCATTCGTCCTTGGCCTGGCGGACGGCCCTCGACTTCTCCAGCAGGTCTGGGTGGGGGGTGAGTCAAGGTGCCACATGGAGGGGACCCCCCTGCTATCCCGTGGAACAGTGGAGTCACTCATAGCCTTGGCCGGCGACCTGGTCGCTAACTGGACCAATGGCTTTGGACATGTGTCACTTAAGCCTCAAGCCTTAGTTTCCTCATCTGTGCAAGGGGCCCGATACTAACACCCGTCCATGAGTCTATGAGGTGCTGTCAGGGTAAATGAGTTATTGTGTGTCAAACGCTGGAGCTGTGCCTGGTTTTTCGTTACCAAGGATAACGACTGCTGTCATGACCCTCCCAGCCTCAGTTTCCCCGTATGACTACTGGGGGTCTCAGCTTCTCCCTCTTGGAAAGCCACATGGCACGTTTACACACTGAAAATTGGTGAGATGCCTTAAAGGAAAATAAAACATCTGATAATTGGTGTAGCCGTCTGTGTCCTACACTCATGGACCACCGAGCACATATTTTGCACAGCTGTCATAATGCAGGACCTGCCTTGGGGAGCCTCGCCCAAGATGGACTGCGAACCATTGACCCAAAACCCTGGGGCGCTAACCTGCTTGGGTGAGACAGGGAGGACCCATGGGAAGAGGTCCCACAGGGCAAGGTGGGGTGAAGGGAGCATGCACGACCTGTGAGACCCTGGGTGATGACAGCCCCGAGCCTCATTTTCCTCTTCTGTGAAATGGGATGATAACAGCATCTGCCTCACAGGGTTACAGAGACGAGAAATTGAGTTAACATATGGAGAGCTCTCAAGACACTGCCAGGCACGCAGTAAACCCTCAAGAAAGTTGGACATGCTGATGCTGGTGTGAGGCGTCAGGCCAAGCCCGGGATCCATCTGTTTGACCCTGGGGGTGGCACCTGCCCCACGAGCACCAATGACCACAGGCTGGTCATTGGCCCCGAGGCAGAGACAGCCATGCAGGAGAGCCGTGCCTGGTGGGGGCAGCCCCAACTGGACGGGGAGTGTGGATGGGAAAAAGTTAGCATTTGGAAGAAGGCAGAGAAGACTCCGGGGTCCGTGGAGGCCTGGGATGGCAGGATGGATGGGGCGGGGAGAGCCGTGAGCTCTGAGAAGTTGTGTGAGCAGGAACCGTGATGCAGAGGGGTGACGGACCGCAGGAACTGTGGGGATCAGAAGCTGGTGGCAGCAGGGGACATGAGGCCTTGAGCCCAAGGAAGTTACCAGGTGGCAGCAGAGTCCACGGGGCGCAGCTGCTAGACAGCGAGATCCCTGTCTCCTCACTCCCTAAGCCCTCTTAGGAAAAACCCTTCACCAACACACTCCTTCTCAACCCTCCCCCAGATTACCGGGGGGTGGGGTGGGCAGCGAGCTTAGATACCGCGTGGATGGGGGTATGATTTGTTATATCAACCACATTGCAATGAAGAATTATTAACAATATTAACATTATAAGGACACTGCTAATTTAATTTAAGAATGATAGCTCATTGTTTTTTTTGTTTTTTGTTTTTTTGACTGTGCCACTCGCCTTGTGGGATCTTAGTTCCCCGACCAGGCAGGGACTGAACCCAGGCCCTCGGCAGTGAAAGCACCGGGTCCTAACCACTGGACTGCCAGGGAATTCCCAGAGAGCTCATGCTTGAGTGCTTACGATGTGGCAGGGACCATGCGAAGAAACTGCCTCACTTCAGACCCTTCCAGAGTAGGTTCACCGATCCGTCCCCTTCTACAGAGGGGGAAACTGAAGACCAGAGAGGTCAAATCACGTGCTCAAGAGCCTCAAAGTGTCAGAGCTGGGATTCGAACGCGGGTGGGTGTGATTTCTTCGCTCATTCTCTTATGCTCTGCACTCCTGGAGCTTCTGGGTTTTATCTTTTAAATTCCTACCGAGCATGTGTGGGAAAGGTTTGACACAGCTGGCCTGAGTCAGCCGGCTTGCAAGGCCCGCCTCTGGCTGGTGTCTGGGAATCTGGATTTCGGGAGGGTTCCCAGCCTTCCTTGGCTGATAGGAGGGGCTCCCTGCACCTAAACTGTTTGTGCAATACAAGATGGTTTCTCCTGAACACCCGCTTTCCTTCGGGGACTCTGGAATTTGGGTACGTGCCAGGGAGAGGGTGCCTATGTGATCAGCCCCCAGTAAAAACCCTGGGCACGGAGTCTCTGATGAGCATGCCTGGTAGAAAACATTTCACACGTGCTGGCATACCTGTGAATTAAGCACGTCCCGTGTGACTCCATGGGGCAAGGCCTCTGGAAGCTGGCGCTGCTTGTCCCCCACCCCCCCATTTAGCCCCACACGCCTTACGCTTTAGCTGCCTGCGCTCCCGACCTTTCTCTATGGTTAAGTCATAGCCGACCCTCCGCCCCATATGAGGCTGGGCTGGCCTTCTCCTAAAAGCTCTGGGAGGCCCTGCCCTCCTCCCTTCATGTGGAGATGCTGCCTCTGCCCCTTCCTGAGGTTCTAGGATCCTTCCCTTTCTGCAGAGGCACAGTTTCTGAGCTGCGGGGAGCCAGGTTTCCCGGCGAGTGTGGACGCCTGTTTTCCATAAGCGGTGAGATCCCAAGAGCCACCCTCCTTGGCTGCCACCCCTCGTCCCCCCACCAGGCACCCCTCCGGGCGGTGAGAGGATACAAGTCTCGATGTTGGCGCCCACGATGTACCCGGCAACGTCGAAGTTGATGCGGATGAATTTGCCCTGCGAGGGAAGCGGGTGGAGGGACTTAGCCAAGGATCCCGTGGGCCTAGAGAGCACCGCCAACCCACACTCACCCCTCCCAGAGCCAGGGCTGCCTCTTGCTTTCTCCCTCCACTGAACCCCACTCCAATCGTGAGGTTCCAGTTCGGGGGGGGGGCAGTTCCCAGGGGAATTCAAGGTCCAGGCCCCTTTGACTTCTTTCTTCGGGAGGGGACCCAGGTCCCCAGCTCCATCCCTCAGACCTAGGAGCCATGGCCCCTAGGCCCCTCCTCCTTCAACAGACCCATACATCCTGCGCCCCCTCCACCAGCCTCCTAAACTCCCAGCTCCTGTTTCGCTGACTCAGGCCCAGGCACCGCCCTCCCCCAGCACTCACGAATCGGGAGGAGTTGTCATTCTTCACTGTCTTGGCGTTGCCAAAGGCCTCCAGGATGGGGTTAGCCTGAAGAAGCTGCCGCTCCAGCTCACCCTGCAGGGCCGCGAGGGATGACCCGTCAGTGGGGGGAGGGGGGTTGGCCCAGCTGTAAGGGGGGTGGGTCTGTGTCACAGCCGGCTGAGTGTCTGTGTGGGGGGGGCCTTTGTGTGTCCGGGTGTGGGCCCTCTTTCCCGCATCTGGGTCTTGCCCTTCAGTCTACTGTGAAGGGAACGAGGAAACATCTCCAGGATACATTGTTAGTGGAAACAAAACAAAACAAAAAGCAAGTTGCAGGAAAATACCTACAGTGTGATCCCATTAATAAAAAAAAAATTGAGGGAAAAGCACACCACAAAACAGGACTCCTATTTCTATAAGGATAAACACATCTGTAAACATTTAGAGAAAGGCCTGCAAGGATACACACCAAACTGTCAACAGCATAAGACACTCCAAAGAAGGAGGACTGAGAGAAGGAAAGAGGAATTTCACTTTATCTGACTGTTGTTGTTACAGTGAATATGTCCTCATGTATCACTTGTAGAATTCAAGAAAAATCTATAGCATCTATGTAAAGTGCTTCAAACTGTTTGGCAGTTTGGTAGTTTCCTCCCCCAGTCAGGCTGATCCATGGGTAGGGATTTTTTATTTATTTATTTCTCTAAGACAGGAACCTTTTTTTAAAATTGAAGTGTGCTTGATTTATAATATTGTGTTAGTTTCAGGTGTGCAGCAGAATGATATGGTTATACATATATATACCTATATTCTTCTTTTTCCGATTCTTATCCATTATAGTTCATTACAAGATATTAAATATAGTTCCCTGTTCTATACAGTAAATCCTTGTTGTTTATCTATTTATACATGGTAATGTGCATCTTTTCATCCTCTACTCTCAGTTTATCCCTCCCCCACACCCATGGGTAGGGATCTTATTCTGAACTTCCCTACAGCCACCTCGGTGTCAGAGCCAGGAACATAGTAGGTGCTCAGTCAACAGCAATCCCCTTCCCCTCTTTCCTAGCCAGGCTCTCAACGACACCAACTATTTCTTCAAATGCCCTGTGAGCCCTGAGACACTAGCCTGAGCTGGGAGTACACATTATGCCTACCATAACTGTCAGTGTGGGTCTGTGGGTTGTGTGAACTCGTGGTGTCTGTGGGCTCTGTTAGCAGATCAACAATAAATGGTAGTTTGGGCCTCTGGGTTGTTTCACATTGGGATCTGTGCCCAGTCTGCATAGACACAGTAGGGCTAACAGAAACGGCTGTGTGGTTGGGGTCTGCACATGTGCGGTACGACCACACTAAATGGCAGCATGGGCCCTAGGTGTGTGCATGCAGTAGGGCTGCCATAAGCAACAGTGGGGTGGGGGGGGCCTGTGTGCACACAGTAGGGTTGTGTGAAATGACAGTGTGGGGCTGGGCATGCACACAGCAGGACTGTCATAAGTGGCAATGTGGCTTCCTGGCAGGGGTGACCATCAGTGCCTGAGGGGGCCCTGTCTGCCAGGAAGACTGTGGTTTGGGGTGACCCAGGTGGTATGAGGGGTGACAGGACTCGAGGTGATTCCCCACTACTCACATAAGACACGGTGCTGGTGGAGGCCTGAGGAAGTCACAGGACACGAGACACGGACCGGGACACGGACCAGGGCACAGCACATGGAACGTGGACAGACACACAGGTGAACTGGTGGTCTCAGGTGGTGGGTGGGGTGAGGCGGAGAGACGAGGCGCTGGGGAAACTGGCCATGTGGAGTGGGGTGGCATCGGGGGGGAGGGTTACCCACAGCACCTAGGGTTTGAATCCAGGCTGGTGCTTCCTGGGTGTGTGGCCTCGGACAACCAATTCACCCCAGCTGTGACTCTGGTTTCCCGTCTTTAACGCAGGAAGACCATACCCACCTCACTGGCGTGTTACAGTAATAGAAGCAAAGGGACTAGCACTATATAAATGCTCACTTACAGAGAAAACCTGGGCATTGCCGGAACCTAAACAGGCCTGACACACAGTGGATGCTCTGGAATGTAAGCACCTACTGTGTGCCAGGTGCTGTTCCAAGGGCCAATGAGGCCAAGGACTGGCCTTCACATTTTTGTGTCTACCCTGCCTCTGCTCCCAGCACTATATCAGGCACACAGTAGGGACGCAGGGGGCATGGGCAGCCAGGAGAAGGCCCACAACTGTGTCCCTCCATGAGGGAGGCAGGGAGTTAGTTATGGGGGGAAGCAGAACCTGAGATGGAGGGGGCCTTGCTGGTGGCAGGGTCCACAGTACGTCCCAAGGCAGGTCACTTACCGGGACACCCGGCTCCTTCCTGCCCTTTGGCGATGATGCCACGTGGGCGAGGTACTGGATGACTTTCTTGGTGTTTTCTGTCTTCCCAGCCCCAGACTCCCCGCTAAGGGGGGGCACAAAGGGAAACAAAAAGGGTCAGCAATGTTCCCATTCCAAGCAGAGCCACTCCTAGCCGGGACCCCACTTCCTCCAGGAAGTCCTTCAGGATTACTCACGTGCAGAGAATGGATTGATCCTCACGATCTGTAGGGGACAGAGGGGGACATGTCACCTGCGAGGATTTCTCCAGAGAGACACTGGCCACCCTCTTTTCAAAATCCTTCCCAAGGGCTAAGGAAAAGCTTAGATTTTGACATGTGACCCTCCTGGATTCTAATACCTAACCCTAACTCAACCTCTCATTTGCTGTGTGACCCTGGGAAAGCAGCTACCCCTCTCTGAGCCTGTGTCCTCACCTGTAAAATGGAGACAACAAACTCCAACTGAACAGAATGTGATTCATTCAACAAACTTCAATTTGAGTCCCTACCGTGTGCTGCCTTGTGCTGAGTGTGTGAAATTCAAAGACATGAGAGTGAGATCCTGGACCCCAGGCTCAGCCTCTAATAGAAAACAGGCCACAGAATCGTAGTTATGGTGACTGGTGGCCCATTGGTGGGTCATCTGCCCAACTTGAGGGCAGAGAGCACAGCTGAGTCCCCACCATCTCCTCCTGCACTCACCCTGGGCTTGACACAACCCTTCAACAAATGCACACTGACCACCTACTAAGTGTCAGACACTGAGGGCAGTGGGAATTTGCAAGGTTCCTGCCCTCATGGAGCATCCGCTTGAGTGGGGGATAAAAGCACATAAGCTAGGGGAGTCCCTAGTGATTAGGACTCTGGGCTTTCACTGCCGTGGCCTGGGTTCAATCCCTGGTCTGGGAACCGAGATCCCCGCAAGCCATGCAGCACAGCAAAACCAACCAACAAACAAAAAAACAACACCCGCCCCCCCATAAACTAAAAACGAAGACTTGACAACTGGCAAAGTCTGGAGACATTTTTGGTTGTCACAACCTGGGAGGGTTGTCCTACAAGTTTTAGTGGTAAAGCCCAGGGATGCTGCTTAATATCCTATGATGCACAGGACGACCCCCCACTCCAAAGAATCATCCAGCCCCAAATGTCAACAGAGCCAGGGTTGAGAAGCCCTGGTCTAAAGTCATAAGAAGTGACTGAGGGGAGGGGTCTAGGGCCAGAAGGCGTCTCAGAAGAGGTGCTATTTCAGCTCAGCCCTAAAGGTGGAGGAAGCAGGGAAA
>NW_006790237.1:1525851-1557602 GCF_000442215.2 Lipotes vexillifer | reverse complement strand
AAAGAGCATTCTAGGCAGAGGGCTCAACCAGTGCAAAGGCCCTGTGGTGGGACCAAGTTGGAGATGTTTGAGAGACAGCAAGGAGGCCAGTGAGGCTGGGGGAGGGGGCAGAGCTGGAGATGATGCAGATGGCTTTGGAGACCACGATTAAAGGGTCTGGATGGTTTTTAAGGAGGGCAGGAGGTCTCTGGGTGGTTTTAAGCCAGAGAGAGGGCTGCATTCAATAGGGCCTCAGAGTTAGCAGCCTGGTTTGGGAGCCTATGGACATGGGTTCAAGGCCCAGCCACCTCCCCGCCTTGCTGTGTGACCTTGCGTCAGTCTCTGAGGCCTTCTGTGCCTTACTTTCCCCATCTAAAAATGGGGCAGAGTGGTTAGGACTTGGTGCTTTCACTGCAGGGGCCCGGGTTTGATCCCTGGTCGGGGAACTAAGATCCCGCAAGCTGCACTGCGTGGCCAGAAAAAAAAAAGAATCTCGGAGATGAAAAATGCGGCTCAAAACAGCCCCTACCTCACAGGGCCACAGTCAGAACTCAAAGAGAATCTTCAATTTTTTTTTAATATACCAGCTAGTATATAATACAGTTTTGTGGCCTGTTTCATATCCAGGGCTGAACCTGGGATCCAGAATCTCGCTCTCATGTCTTTGAATCTCACACGCTCAGCACAAGGAGGAACATGGTAGGGGCTCAAACTGAAGTTTCTTGAATGAATCACATTCTGTTCGGTCAGAGTTTATTGTCTCCATTTTACAGGTCGAGGAAACGGAAGCTTAGGGGGAATTCCTTGGTGGTCCAGTGGTTAGGACTTGGTGCTTTCACTGCTGGGGCCCACGTTCAATCCCTGGTCAGGGAACTAAGATCCTGCAAGCCTCATGGTGTGGCCAAAAAAAAAAAGAAAAAAAAGAAACTGAGGCTCAGAGAGGGACAGCCACTTTCCCAGGGTTACACAGCAAGCAAGAGGCTGAGTCGGGGTCAGGTATTAGAATCCAGGAGGGTCACATGTCAAAACTCAACAGTGCCCAGCCCAGGACGAGGACATGATACACAGTGTGACCTACACGCAAGCAGCAGCTGGGGGCCTTGGGTTCGAATCCTACCTCAGCCACTGACCCACCAGTGGGATGGTGGGCAGTGACTGCGCTGCTCTATGCCTCAGTTTCCCCATCTGGCAACCAGGGATAACGAGCACACCTCCTTCATAGGGTGGCTATGACGTTAAATGTGTTCATCCATGAAAAGTGCTTGACCCAGAGTAGGCACTCACTCTTATTTTCTTGAACATTTATTCCTGTTATATTAACTAGTATAAAAAATATGTAACAGATTATATAACCAAATAAAATGTTACCTCTGACTAAATACAAATTTATAATGTGACTATAAAAACATTATATATAAATATGTTTGAGTGCATAATGCAGGTATTTGCAGGTATTTTATATATATATATATGCATGTATGCATACATAATAAATATCTAATGAGCGTAGTATGAATACTACATAGGAATTATGGAATTTTGCCAGAACTGATCGACATTGTCATGGGGTGAGTGGCAGCCCCTCTGACGAACATCCTTGCGCAGCGCTCAGCCTGCCCAGCTGTACACAGCGACCCCATGCTGCCCATCGTCTAAGGGGCAGCCATTCACCCATGACAATGTAGATCATGTCAACAATATAAATGCTGAATGAATGAACAGTCTTAAGAATCACTGTTTCAAGAGGAATTTTTGCAAGAGCTGGCAACAGTGAGGTCCCAAATGAGACTTGTTGAGGGAAGGGGTGAACAGAGAGACAGATAAAAAGGGGCCTGTCTGGTAGGACCCAGAGCCTTGCCCACTCAGCCCTCCACTTGTGTTACCTCCTGCCCCACAAAGAAGCCTCACAGTGTCTGAAATCCTTGACCTGTCATCCGATCCTGACCCCCAGCCCAGTCCCCACTGAAGAGGCACCTCCAGCAGCCCAAGCCCCACACTCACCCTGGAGCATGCTTCGGTAGGCCCCCTCAGTCACTGCGTACACGTGGGGCGGCACTTCGTGGCGCTTTTTGCCCCGGTACATCTCCACAATCGCCTCCGTATAGATGGGAAGCTGCTTGTACGGGTTGATGACCACACAGAAAAGGCCGGAGTAGGTCTGCAGTGGGCAAGAAGGAGAGAGCCTCAGCTAGCTGCCTGCCTGTGGCCCAGAGGGCGGCATGGGACTGCCGTGTACAGCTGGGCAGGTTGTGCACTGCACAAGGACATCTGGCAAAGGGGCTGCCATTCACACCATGACAATGTAGATTTTAACATTTATTACAGTTTCAGGCTGACAGTTGAAAAGAAGCTTTCCAAATTGCACAAATGTGCTGTACAGATGAGGATTCACACACAGAGAGAGAATGTAGGCTCTGTAGCCCTGTCACTGCTTGAACTTGCACATGCGTGAAAGGGCCATGTGCAAGTTCCTCTGTAGCATCATTTTTAAAACAGCGAAAGACTGGAGATAATCTGGATGCACGGTCATACAATGGATTCCTATGATGCTTCTGGTGAACTGTATACAGGTGGAGAACTATCTCCAAAACATTATCACGGAAAGGAGACAAGGTAAGAACTGTTTGCATTGAAAGGGGTGCAAGAAGAATATTTTTATGAATTTGCTTGAATACACATAGAATATTTTTGGAAGGGTGCTCCCAGTATCTGCAGCAGCTGAAACACACAAGAGCATGTCTGCAGTTTCTGTTCATAACAGACTCACAGGACCTGCTTCCACGACTGTCTTGGTGGTTCCTTCTTATTGGAGGAAATGCTAAACAGGTTCTCAAGGTGAGTGAAAATAAAGATGTAATTTTTTTTTTTTTGCATCCAAGTTCATGGACACCCTGAATTTGTCCACACAGCTGTTGGGCCTGAGTGCAGGACCCTGTAACGGCTTAAGAACTGTTCCAGCTCCGACAGAGCCTTGGGTAGACAAGACACATTTAGGATGGATAGAGGCAGTTAGACAACTAGAGAGCTAGCTGATCACCTAGCTAAACCAACCCAGAGAGCTAACGAGCTAAGTTAGCTGAACTAAGCTAGCTAATCCAGCAGAGAGTTAGCTGCTTAAGGGCTTAGCTAGTTAACTATGAAACCAGTTAGCTACTTAGCCAGCTAGGTAGCTACTTAGCTAGTTAAATGGCTAGCCGGTTACTTGTTGGTTGGTAGCAGAACTGCTTTAAGCTCCCAGATGGCTAGAGCTTCTCAAGCAGAGCGAGGGTGTGGCCACCACAGGCTGCCCGGCTCCCAGGTGCCAAGCTTTTAAGGATGGGAGGGTGGGTGGAACAACCGGTTTGCTGGGTGTCTGCCCTCCCTGCCAGCAGCTCCCAGAAGCTCTCAAGGGCAGGGCAGCCGGACCACATTCCCAGGGAGGGTATCTCATGGCTGCTGGCGCCCAGGCCCCCACTGCTGGCTGACAGAGAAGCCTCCCCGACCCGTGCCACTCCCCATCTCAGCCCCCTCCTGCCAACCATAACTTTTGGCCAGGGCGACACCCCAGATGGAACCTGAGCTGGCTGCCAAGGCCAGGGGGCAAAGGGCAGAGGCTGGTGTGCCTAGAGAGGGTCGGGGACACCTGAGTGGCCAGGGCACAGCTGCGGAAAACCTGGCTGGAAGGGTCTGGGGTAGCTGCTCCAGCCCTCCGGGCTCTGAAGGCAGACCCACCGGGTGCAACTCCCTGCCTCCCTCTCTCCTCAGCCCTGTGGCTCTCCCCACAGTCTCGGTTTTCTCCCTGAGAAACCCTCCCCATCTCATTACAGAGGCTGTGGGGATTAAGGATGATAATGAATAAAAACCAGCCAGCCCAAGGTGGGGCCCCATAAAAGTCACTCCAGCCATGGGTCCCAAGACGCTCACGTTCCCATCCCACCTGAAAGCTAAGAGTTCACTCAGACTCGGATGCCACGTCATCCTGGGTTTCGGGCCCTGTGTGACTTAGCACGAGGGGCTTGCCCTCTCTGAGCCTCAGTTGCCAGTCCTGGTAAAATGGAGCTGTAACCCCCCACACACAGTCCAGAAGGATTCTGAGAGTGGCACGCCACCATGCATCTTCCAGTGCCTCACGGAGCAGAGAACATAGCCAGTGTCCAGCAGATGGGTTCCCTTCCTGCCCTGAGCATCCCAGTGAAGGGACCAAGACCTTGAGCCACTCAAGGCCAAATAGCCTATTAGCGACAGAAACTGGGTTTCTAGAATCCCGGACGCCCCCCACTCCTTGCACTGGGAAGCGCTGTCTTCCCCATCACCAGTTGGCCAGTTAGTATTTATTAAGCAGGGACCAAGAGCGAACAAGGTGGACTTTGAATCGAATCTTCTAGCTGTGTGGCCTGAGCAAGCACCTTAACTTTTCTGGGTCCCATTTTCTCATCACACAGGGACGGGAACAGCACTTCCACAAAGGGCTGCTGGGAGCCATCCACAAGTTCCCGTTGCAAGTACAGGGCTCAGCGTGGGCCCTGGAGACCTGTGCATGCATATTTATTTATTTGTTTGTTTGTTTATTTATTTATTGGCTGCGCGGCATGCGAGGATCTTAGTTCTCCGACCAGGGACCAAACCTGCGCTGCCACTGCAGTCTTAACCCCTGGACCTCCAGGGAGCTCCCTGTGTGTGTTTAATATGTTAGCTGTTAGCTACTCCTGGGCTAATGGCTTCTCCTCTCCAAGCTGTGGACAAAGGAGGTGATAACCCCTACCTCACAGCCTTATGTGGAGAGGGGGTCAACAGATCATATTGGAAAGAAGTTTAGAACAGCTCCTGATGGAGAAAGCAGGCCCTCACTAATTGCTAATGATTATTGTTAAGGCCCTATTTGCTTCCTGTCTGGGCTTCTGGAATCTTCTATCTCACTTTCATATGTCAGGTCCCAATTCTCTGGCTCTTGGGCCATAGCCTTAGCTCAGGCCTTACCATTTTTTCCCCTGAACTTTCCCGATAATCTTCCTAATGCAGTGGGTAGGATGTAGGGTCTAGAGTCAGATGGCCTGGGTTCAAATCCCAGTTAAGCTGGTTTGTAGCTGGTGGGGCTTTGTCCAAATCCTGGCCCCTCTCTGAGGCTCAGTGTCCCCAGCTGCACAATGGGGATGATAGGAGATACCTTACAAAGTTGCCGTGAGGGTTCAGAGTGTTTATTAACAGGAAAAGGGTGGCTCAGTGTTTTGGGTGCCCCTCTGATCCCCTGTCTTTGGTGAGGTCCAGGGGAGTGGCCTAGACAGAGGTCTCTTTCCCAGGACTCGCAAAGGTTAGTGAGGAATCATAAGGGCCCAGTACAGCCTGGAGAAGCTGCCACCTCCATCCAGGGCCAGACAGCCCTCAGTTCAAATCCCACCCCTGCCACCAAAAGCTGAGGGTCCCTGAGCCAGCCACTGTCCCTCTCACAACCTCAGTCTCCTCCCCAAACAGGAATCAGATTTCATAAAAAACATTCTAATCTTGTGCTTGTGACCCTTAATGGGGTGGACACTGGGGCCAGTTTATTTATCTTTAGTTTTTGATACATCTCATCATTTATTGAAATATTCTTTTATTACTCTCATTAAAGTTTTGTGGTGTTTTAAAAAAAAAAAACCAGCACTTTTCCTTTTAGGGTTTTAGCGAGGTATTTTGTAGTTTTTCTTGTGGGGTCAGTTGAAATGAGTAAGGTAGTGAGACCCCAGCACTCTAAGCTGGTGTTCGGAGCATGACACTGGGGCTAGCTGCCTGGGTTCAAATCCTTCATGTCCATGTGACCTGGGACCCAAGTCACTTAACATTCCTGAAACACCAGGTGATAAGAACAAGCTCCGCCCCAGAAGTGAGCTGATAACCCACAGGAAGCACTTAGAACAGTACTTGGCACATCACAAGGGCTTGATAAATATTTGCTAGCCACCCATGATCATTATTTCTCATTATTATTGTCCACATTCCTTGTCACTCTCTCTAATCCCGTTTGCTCTGAATAACGCTTTGGCTGTCCCTTAGAACCACCCTGGTAGCTTATTAAAAAGACCAGTCACACCCTCAAAGAGCCTGATTTAAATGGGGTGAGGCGGGGCTTGAGTGTCGGTATTTTAAAAAAATTCCTAACATGATTCTAACGTGAAGGCAGAGTTAAGAACTGCCCTACTCCACCTGTTTGCTTTTAATGTGAGACAGTGAATGCTTAACAGAGACTAGACCATAGTCGACCTCACTATCATCAATCCCGTCTTAATCCTAAGAGGCATCATAGCAAAGTGGTGGGGCCTGGAGCCAGACTACCCACGTCTGCCAAGTCCAACTGGGTGACCTTGGTTAAGGAACTTGAACTTTCTGTGCCTCAGTTTCTTTATCTGTAAAATGGGGACAAAATGCTTTATAATTGTGCAAATGTATTGAAACAATATATTTTAGAGTGCCTAGTACATGCTTAATAAATGTTAGTTTTTATTGTTATTAAATCTCTCTGGGCCTCAGTTTCCATTTAGGTATAAAACACTCTACTATTTGTAAGATGAAAGGAAACAAATGCACAGAGCCAGGCGTGCAGTTTTCCATACTCAGTGGCTCCCATTAATTATCACTACAGATCCATATCCCTTTCTCAAAACCTTTGGACGTGTTATATTTGAGGATTCAGAATTTTTTTAACTTAAGGAAAATAATAAGGAGCATCTACCCTATAATATTACAGGACGCCCCCAATGGGGTCTGAGGAACTCTTGATATGCAATAGTTTATCATTTGGCAAGTAAGTGTAGGCAGAGTCATACGACATGGGATAAAGATTATAAGTAGCCTCAGGTTGGTTCAAGTTGTGGTGCTGACACCCAGACCCGCACCCCGAGCAATGCCCTCCCGGGGAAGGAGGCCACTCACATAGATGAGGCCGGAGTAGTATCGCTCGCGGAGGTTGTGCAGCACGGAGGCCTCATTGAGGCAGGTCAGCTCAGCCATGTCCTCGGCCTTGCTGAACTTGGGTGGGTTCATGCGCTGGATCTGGTCCCGCGGCAGCCGCAGCCGCCGCCCACTCTCCGCCAGCTCCACCTCGGCTTCCTCCTCGCCCTCGTCCCGCAGGGCCGCCGCCTCGAAGCCGTGCAACTCCGAAGGCACCCACACCAGGCGCCGTGCCGTCCACTCCACCTGCGGGGACATGGCCGAGCCCCCGGGCACACTCCCCACGCCCGGCCCACGGGGCGCAAACAGGAAAGGCTGGGCCGCCTCGGGCACTGGGCCAGGCCTGGGGGGTGCCTTCCGCCCGGGCACCGACACGGTCACTGCTGCCATGGTCTGCAGGGAGAGAGCAGAGGGCGAGGATCAGGGAGGGGGGGCTCCATCCCCACCCCAGATCCCCCAGGCAGTCGCCACTGCCTTTCTCCACCAGACATCGATTTACACGTCTGCAAAATGGATCCACAGATCTTCCTTTACTCATTCCACCCATTCACCTCTCTATCCATTCATTCATTAAATAATTCTGTTTGTGTGTGTGTGTGTGTGGCCACACTACGTGGCTTGTTGGATCTTAATTCCCTGACGAAGGACTGAACACTGGCCACAGCAGTGAAAGCTCCGAGTTGTAACCACTGGACCCCCAGGGAATCCCTGATTCAATAATTCTTTAATAACAACCTAAATGTTCATCAACAGATGAATGGACAAAGATGTAGTACATATATACAGTGGAATGCTCCTCAGCCATTAAAAAAAGAATGAAATAATGCCATTGGCAGCAACATGGATGGACCTAGGGATTATCATACTAAGTGAAGTAAGTCAGACAAAGACAACTATCATATGATATCACTTATATGTGGAATCTAAAATATGACAAAAACGAACTTATCTACAAAACTGAAACAGATTCACAGACATAGAGAACAGATTTGTGGTTGCCAAGGGGTGGGGGATGAGGGAGGGAAGGATTGGGAGTTTGGGATTAGCAGATGCCAACTATTATATATAGAATGGATAAACCACAAGGTCCTACTGTATACCACAGGGACACATATTCAATATCCTGTGATAAACCATAATGGAAAAGAATATGAAAAAGAATATATATGTGTATAACTGAATCACTTTGCTGTACAGCAGAAACTAACACCATACTGTAAACCAACTATACTTCCATAAAATAAATTTTTAAGAATGAATTCTTTAATAAGCCAAGCTGTGAGCCAGGCACTATTCGAGGCGTCAGCCATATAGCCAAAAACAAGCCAGAAAAAGATCTCTGCCTTCCTAAGGTGTTTACATTCTAGCCCTGCTCTGGCTATTTTGGGAGCCATGGCCCTGTGTGGCTACTGGAAAGTTGAAATGGAGAATCCAAACTGAGGCGGGTTCTGAGCATAAGACACACACCCAGTTTCAAAGACAGTACAACAAAAAGCTCATTCGTGTTTTTTACATTGGATGACATATTGCACTGATAATATTTTGGATATATTGGGTTAAATAAAATATATCATTAACATTCATGTCACTTGTTCCTTTTTACTTTTTTATTTTGAAAGTGGCTAGAAATTTTTAAATTACACATTTGGCTTGCATTGTATTTGTATGAGTTTGCACTGCTCTAATCCCAGGAGATGGATTCAAAGATAAATAAGTAAATTATATAGTATGTTAAATGATGATACATGCCAAGTAGAAAAATGAAGCAGGGAACAGGAGATGTTAGGGGTTGAGGGGAGCTGAAGTTTTAATTAGGGTGGCCAGGGAAAGCCTCTTTGATGTGGCATCAGAATAAAGATCTGAGGGAGATGAAGGAAGCAGGCCATGGGAACGTCAGGAGGAAAAGCATTCCAGGCTGGTCAGGAGGAAAAGCATTCCAGGCTGGGAGAATAGCTCCGTGCAAAGGCCCTGGGGCAGGTGTGTGCCTGTATGTCTGTGGCATTGTGAGAGGCCAGTGTGGCTGGTGCCAGGTGATCCAGGCGGAGAGGGTGGTAGGTAAGGTAAGATTAGGGACCAAAGGGGTCAGATTGTGTTGTGATGAGGACCTTGATCTCATAGATGTGAGCCCTAGGAGGGTGTCAATCTGATTTCTGTAACTCAGGTTCCCTGACCACCTCTGGTGTACCCCAGAACAGACCTGAATCTCATCCCTCGGTTAATGGCTTCCTTCCCTGTGACCTGACTTCCTTCTCTTTATAATGGGGAGACTGGCCCACTTCTGCATTCACTCAACATTCCCTGAGGCTGTCCAAGTACCAGGCTCTGCCAAGAGTGAGTCTGGGGACCCAGAGATGAGTCAGACAGAGCCCTGCTTTGAGGAGCTCCTGGTCTGGGGGTGATCTAGTCTCGGACAGTTCTAGTCTCAGACAGTCAGAACCCAAGATGAGCTGTGAGCTGATAGCAGAGGCACTGGGGGAGCCAGCCTGTGCTAGACCCCTCCCTGCCCTTAAAGGGGCTGCAGACCAGTAGTGAACAGACCACGGCAATTCTACAGCAGTCTAAGCACGGGTCAGGAAAAAAGTCGGCCTCTATTCTCTCCTCAAACGGCCACATCACTGCCTGGCCACCGCCACCCCTGTCACAGGAACCCCCCAGTGTTCTGTCTCTCCCACCTCGGTGCCTCTGCCTCTGCCCTCCAGGTCCCCCCACCTCCGACATATCCCTGGAGAAGTCCCTCCAAACACCCAGCTCCTCTTGGGGCATCCCTAAATCTGCTCCCATCAGGCTCTTGTCTTTCCCTCACCCAGAAACTCAGCTCCAGGCCACATGTCCCTCTTACAGTCCCAGGCCCTCAGCCCACCCCGTGACGTTTGGTGCTGATGATGCTCTCAGGCCTCAAACCCAAGGCCCCTGCACTCCAACAGCAGGCTTCTCCCACCGTTGGATACCATTTCTCCACTTCCCAGGCCCCAAGTTGCCCAGGCTCACCCCAGGCCTCCCGTGCGGCCCTGATCCATTCACTGCCAGCAGCCCTGATCCATTCATAGCCAAGTCCCATCCCTGGGACTTTACCCCCACCCTCACCCCACCCACTTCCTCTCCAGCCTATGGCCTTTGACCAGGAAGGGTTTGGGAGTTTTTTGCAATCACCCAGCCCTATGCTTCCCCTCCCTAGAGCCAGGAATCTGGGCCCCCAGTCCCTCCTCCCTTGGACCCAGGAGTCCAGGCCCCCAGCCCCCTCCTCCTCCAGACTCAGGAGTCTGGGCCCCCAGCAGGCTACTCATCCAGGATCTAGGAATCGGAACCCACAGCGCCCTCCTCCCTTGGACCCATGAGTCCGAGCCCCCTCACCTTACTGCAGGCAGGCTAGAGCTGAGGACGCCTGGGACATCCAGATTCTGAGGGCTGATAACAGCTCTGATGAGGTGGGCCTACCCCTGTGGCAGCCCCACCCTCCTTAGCCTGCAGGAACACCTTTGCCAGGGCTCATTTCTGTCACCAGCGCAGGTGAAAGCACCTGCCCTGGGAGGGGCAGAGACTGCTGGGCTGGAAAGGAAAAGGAGCCAGGGATCCGCCCCTGGGGCAGGGGCTGGGGCCCTTGGCATCTGGCCCTCTGACCTCAGTCTGGTGCTAGGATTCAGGGGTCCGCTCTGCCCCCAGACTCAGAAATCTGGGCCCGCAGACCCAGGAGTCCAGGTCCCCAGCCCCTTCCTCCTTCAAGACCCACAAATTCAGGCTCCCAGACACAGAGTCCTGGCACCAGTGCCTTCCTCCCTCCAGACCTAGGGGCCCAGACTCCCAGAGCAGTCCTTAATCAGACCTGGGATTCCTGACCCCCAGCCCCTCTCCTCAGGTCTCGGAATCTCAGCACCCAACCCCCATCTCCTTGAGACCCAAGTGCCCGTGTAGCTGTCCCCTCAACCCGCGGATCCTCGGGGCTACCTGGGGGGCGCCGGCTTGGTACAGGAAGCGGGAAGATGGGGAACCCAAGTCCTCTTCCGAGCTCTCAGGTGCGGCTACCTCCGCGGTCCAGAGCGGGGCGGGGCCGCGTCACGTCACCGGGAGGGAGCCCGGCTCTGATGTCACCCAGCACCTGCCCGCCTTGGGAAGGGGGCGGGTCCTGGAGCTGCAAGGCTCTAGACAGGGGGATGGCGGGAGGCGGGGATAAGCCTGTTGCCAGGTGGGCGGCAGCGGCGGCAGCAGCAGCGCCAGGGGCCCCTCCCTCTTCTGGCGAGCAAAGGTCAAGGACCCGCGTCAGAGGGGGCTGCGGACTCCCGGGGTTCAAATCCCGCTCAAGCTTTCTGGGCATCGGCTTTCCTCTCCGCGAATTGAGGCCAATGAAATGAATAAGCCGATGTGGGAGAAAGTGCCCAGCCCAGCGCTTAAACAAGTAATGCCTCACGACATCATTTAATCTCGCTGAACTTCAGTTTCCCCGACCCTGGAAATGGGACCACACAATCCACAGAAAGCACTAGGGGTACCAAAGAAGACGACAAGATGTTTTTCTAGGCTCTGGGGCTTCAGTTCAGTTCTCTCAGGGGTGAATTGAGGACTAAATAGTGGTAAGCGCACCTACTATGTGCCGGGTGTTTTCCTGCTTTTAGAACAGCTGTCCAAATTCATAGAATGATCTCAAAAACCAGTAAGATAGGGACATTCAGAATCTCCACTTCTCTGATGGAGAAACTGAGGCATGGAGAGGCGAACGAAGTAAACTGCTCAAGGTCATACAGTCAGTAAAAGGGAGAAATGGGATTCAAGCCCAGACCATTTTCTGTCATTCTAAAGAGGGGATTTGAGAGCAACGTGCAGTAGGTCCTCAAAGATGTCAATTTCCTCCTCCCAACTGGTAATTCTCTCAACCTGCTTCCCCATCTATTAGAGACTACAGCCTTCCTTGGGGGACTAGTGTGGGATTAAAAAGGTTAAGGAACCCAGCACACAGTTGGTCTCTGAAGTGTTGTTCTCAACCCTGTCCCCCTGCAGTCACCGCCTCTGTCCAGCCTGTTTTACCCTCCCTGTAAAATGGGTACAATATAGTCCATCTCGAATTAATATAATTAAAGGTAATTATTTAGTTATAAAAATAAAAGCACCCAAGTACACCGTGGGGGCTCAAAGATGTCTTTCCCCACCCCCCTGTTCCGCCAGTCATGATGATCCCTGTCTCTTGCCCGCAATTTTTACACGTGAAAATGGAGACACTGTCATCTGGGAGTGGGGGATTGAAGGCAATGACTCAGGTATTAAAGCGTCCAAGGTCCCAAAGCGAGCCTCAGTTTCCCCATCTGCGGAGTAGGCCTGGGGCTCCGGCGAGGACCCCGACCCGGCCTCGCACATAGTAGGAGCTCGAGTTGGGGGAGTGTAGGCGCCCCGCCCCACCCCCCTCCCTTCGACCCCCGCTGCCGTCCGGCTGCTCGCCCGAGGTGAGTGTACGCGTCACCGCCCCTCCCCCGCAGCTCGCGTCGGCCTCCGGAGCCCCGACCGGAGCCCCGAAGCTCCAGCCTCCCCGGGCCCAGTCCCACTTCGCCGCCTCAGGCGGGCATTGGGCCCCGGGTACTCACCGGCTTCCAGGGCCGTCCAGAGGCTTCGGCCTGGGGAGAAAGAGAGGCGGGCCAGTCAGGAAAGCCCCGCCCACACAAGCGCAGCAGGGGCCAATCGGCGCCCGCTGCGACAAGCTATGGACCCGCCCACGAGGGACGCGCCCACCAATCAAGAGGAGCGGCTGGCGGGCGGGGCCAATCAGAAGTTGCCGGAGTGTGCCAGCCGTGGGAAAAGAACGCGCCGGAGCGTGGAGCTAGGCGGTGCGGTCATAGGCGGGACCCGAAGTCTGACAGGCAGGGGGTGAGACCAATGGCGAGACTCGGGGGGCGGCCAGGGGCGGGAAGCCCAAGGGACCCGGGTGAATGGGCCGCTTTGTGCGCGAGGCATGAATGAGGGCCTTTGTAAGGGTCGGCGTGGGGGGGCGGCCGGAGGCCGGAATGCCTGGGTCCCCCGGGAGCCGGCGGGCATGAAGGAAGGGAGAGAGAATTCACTTTTGTCGAACGCCGACCGCGTACCACCAGGCACTCTCCCAGGCTCTCACCCACCCAGAGGTGTGGGCATTACTGTCAGTAATAATGATCATTTATTGAGTGCCCGATGTATGCCAGGAGCTGTGCTAAGCGCTTTACCTGCATGATCTCATTTAATCCTTACGACTTCCTCTTGGAATTGGTGCTGTTAAGAGCTTCATCTTCCAGGTGAGATAAACCGAAGCTTAGAAAGAAGGTGTTTAATTGCGGAAAGTCATGGAGCTGGCAAGTGGCAGAGTAAGGACTCAGATCCTGCCAAATCTGACGCTAGAACTTGCGCTCTTAACCACCAGGCTACACCCAGACGTTAGTTAATGCTTCGCAAATTACAGATGGAAAAACTGAAGCTCAGGCGAGGTAGGCACCTTCCCAAGGTCACAGTGAAGGCTCCACTGAACCCCGAGGTGGTGTCCACGTCCGAAGCTAGCATGTTGCTGGAGAGCCCTGCACCACTGAGCTGTGTCCCCAATTTACAGGTGTACATTGAGGCTCCAGGAGGAGTGAGCAGCTGGGCTGGCAGTGGGGGTGGCTCCTTGGGACTCAAGTCCCAGCCAGCCTGCCAGCCTGGCTCTGCTGCTCAACAGCTGTGTGGGCTTGAGCCCGCTTTGCTGGCCTTTTGTGAGGGTCCATTTATTTCTGGGGAGGATGGTCTCTCTGCCTCTACCTTCACCTCCCTCTCCCCCTCCCCGCACAGCCTATTGCCCATGGGATCCTGTCAAACTTTATTCAGACTGTGCCCCTCCTCTGCTCCAAACCTTTCATGACTCCTTCTCAGAGTAAAAGCGAAAGTCCTCACTATGGCCCACAAAGCCCTGCATGATGTGGTCCCCAGGGGCCCTGTGTGATACTGTTTCCCCTTCATTCAGCTCCAGTGATACAGGCCTTCTGGCTGTTCCTCAATTCCTCAAACACTCCCCAGGCATGGTGCTGCCTCAGAGCCTTTGCACTGGCTGTTCCTTTCACTAGGAATCTTTCTTCCCCCAGGTTTTGCATGGCTGCCTCCCTCTCACGTCATCAGGTCAGATCCAATGTCACCTCCTTCAGGAGGTGTTTCCTAATCATTCTGTAGAAAACATTTCCCCTCATCACTCTCTCTCCCTTTGACTTTGCTTTGTTTTTTTTCCTCATAGCACTAGTAGAGGTTTGTTTGGTTTTTTTTTTTCTACTTGTTTACCTATTTATCTTCTGTCTCCCCACTAGAACGTAAGCCCCACAAGGATGAGGATCTTTGTTTTGCTGCATGCTGGCTCCTCTGGGCCTGGCACACAGTAGGCGCTCAGTAAGTGTTTGTTGAATCAATAGTAACAAGTCCTTGTATTGTATGAATTAAATGAGTTAATACATGCAAAGAGCTTAGAGCAGTCCTGGCCTCAGGGAAAGACTAAATAAACAAATTATGATTATGATTACTGTTGTTATTTATTGCTCTACAAATGGCCTGCTGATAGCATGCAGGACAGAAACAAGAGAGAGAAAGTCCAGAACAAGGGAAAGATGCCAGAGAAAGGGAAAAATAGACAGGTAAGAGATGGGAACTGAGGAGACAGAAGGAGAGAGCTGGAGTTGGGCTGAGAGCAGACACAAGTGAGAGCATCCAACTCCCAATGCATTTGCTCAGCAATGGCAAAGGTGATTCCTTGTAGGCAAGAAGCTTTGAGATTGCCATGGCCACTGCCCATTTCTTTGCAGACAAGGAAACTGAGTTCCAAGGAGGGGAGGACCTTTCCAAGAACATCCTCAGTGATAACACAGCTCATGGGTATGAAGCTTGACTGTGTGCTGCAAACATGACCGTCATGTCAATGCCTCCTCATGCCAGTCTTATGAGTTGGCACTGTCATTACCTCACTTTACAGTCCCTCAATGTGCCCAGGGTCTCCCACCTGCTCCTGATGGCAGATCTGGGCTCAGACTGCAGTAGGTCAGACTCCTGAGTCTGTGCTGTTAACCAAGACAGAGAGGAGAGCACCTGTTACTCTGGCCAGAGTGTCCACCATGGAAGCCTCCTGCCGTGAGGCTAACAGGAGCTGCTGTTTATTTATTTATTTATTTATGTATGTATGTATTTATTTTTATTTTTTTTGCAGTACGAGGGCCTCTCACTGTTGTGGCCTCTCCACGGCCATGGCTCACGGGCCCAGCTGCTCCGCGGCACGTGGGATCTTCCCAGACCGGGGCACGAACCCGTGTCCCCTGCATCTGCAGGCGGACTCTCAACCACTGCGCCACCAGGGAAGCCCCAACTGCTGTGTATTGAGTGCCGACTGTGTGCTTGACATTGTGCCTTTCGTATGTATTTAACTCATTGGATTCTCTCAACACTCCTACGAGATTGATACTTTTATTATCCGCATTTGACTGATAGAAAACTGAGGCTCAAATAGATGAAAATCTCATGTGCCCCAGGGAAGAGTGTGGCCTGGGACACAACAGAAGTTCAAACAGGAAGGAAGCCTCTGACATGCACATTCTAACCATTTTCTGCCTTGTAACTCGTGGTGTCATCAACACCCTCTGGGATTAAATCTACCTGGCAACTAGTGATGTCATCATTCCCACCGAGGGTCTAAACAGGAGATGTTATTCATTCTGCTCAATCTATATGGGTAACGGATGACATCACCAAAGGATAATATTGAGCTTCCTTTTGCTGAGGGTTTTCTATGAGCTGGATGCCTGTACTAAGCACATTAATAGTTGCTGATATTTACTGAGTGCCTACTGTGTGCCAGGCACAGTTCTAAGCTCTTTATATGTATTAAGTCCCATAATCCTCCCAATAACTCTAAATGGTAGGTACTAGTGTCATACTCATTTTATAGGTGAGGACACTGAGGGAAAACTGCCCAAGACTGCACAGCTAGAAAGCATGAGAGCCTGGATTTGAACCCAAGCAGTCTGGCCCCAGAGCTTGGGTTGTAGATCCCTATGTGAAACCACCAGAATGTAGCTGAGACCCAGGAAACCAGGTCAGAAGGAGACACTCTGCTGCCTCAGAGCCCTCCATCTGGCCTCCATCCAAGTCTGCCAGAGAGGGTCCTCAGGATAAAACTTCAAACTCATTCCCTTGACGGTCAAGGCATCCCCACCATGCATCCACCTCTTCACCCCAGGCACTGGGATTGTCTCCACTAAATTGTGAGTCCTTGGCTATGAGGGACCAGGTCTGATTCCACTCTGGGTCCCGAGGGTGCAGGATAAACTGCAGTAGAGAGGGAACTCGGAAAATGGGGATGGATAGAATACTGGGATAAATGTGTGTAAGAAGAAAAGGAAATAGGAGTGTGGGAGCTTTCTCAGTTCCCAGCGGGATTCCTGCCAGCTGAAACAGCCCCATTATTCGTAACTCATAACTACCTTGTTATGCAGAATCTTAGTAATGGGCAGCACAAGTGTGGGGAAAAACCCAGCAGGGAGCTAAGTTCATGTACAGAAAGAAACGAACGTTGGAGCTGAGACGGGAGGAGACAGGAGAGTCGGGGAGGGGGCTTCTCTATGGAAGAGGGTTAGGGGGATTTTTTAAGTGAGAAAAAAATGGGGGAGCAGTTTCCATGCCTGGCAGGGGTTAAGCAGCCCCAAGTCTTAATAGAGAAAAAGAAAGGGACAAAGAGTGTGTTAAGTTTCTCTGTGGGTCCTGACTGTATTCCTGCCTGGGCAATTCCTCTGTGGCAAAGATGTGATTGGTTCCAGTATTTTATTTTTGGTCCCTGGGCTGTTGTTTTCCTGCATGTGACTGGAGCTGGCTTTGAGACAAGAGTAATCTGGCAGCCTTGTGTGGATCACAGATGAGTGACAGGCTCAGTTATGCAACAACAAATATTTACTGAGTGCCTACTATGTGCCAGGGCTTGTTCCTGACCAGGGGTCTGTACACTTTTTCTGTAAAAGCCAAACAGTAAATATTTTCAGCTTTGAGAGCCAGATGGTCTCTGCTATAACTACTCTACTTGGTGGCAGAGAAGGAAAGCAGCCATAGACAATATGTAAATGAATGGGTGTGGGTTTGTTTCAATAAAACTTTATTTATACAAACAGGAAGTGGGAGCATTTAGCCTGTGGGCTGTAGTTTGCAGACCCCTGTTCCGGAAGCCGAGGAGATGGAGTGAACAAAGATGTAGTCTCAGCCCTCAGAGAATTCAGATATTAATCTACTCCTTTATGGCAGGCAGAGGAAAGCTGTTCACATCTAAGTTAGATCTTGTCCCTCCTCTGCTCAGGGCCCACCTCTGGGTCCAGTCTCAAAGTTAAAGCAAAGTCCCCACCAGGTCCCACAGGCCCTATACCAACAGGCCCTCTTTGTCCCCTCTCTATCCACAGCTCCCACCCTCTCCCCCTTGATTACTTTGCTCCAGCCATGCTGGCCTCCTCAATGCTTCTCAAACACACAGGGCTCAGCCCTGCCTCAAGACTTTTGCACGTGCCATTCTCTCTCTACTAGAATGCACTTCCCTTAGAAAACCACTTGGCTCCCTCATCTCCTTCCAGTCTTTACTCAAATACCACCTCCACCATGAGGACTTCTCTGAGCAGCATCTCCTTTGGACCCCTGATACCCCTCACCTGTTCTACATTTTCTTTGACCACAGCACTAAGCATTCTCCAACCTGCCAGTAATTTACTTATTGCACTTATTGTTTATTGTCTGAAGCCCCCGACTAGAATGTCAGCTCTGTGTGGGTGGGGATTTTTGTCTGTCTTGTCCCCTGCTGTGTTCCCAGTGCCTACAACAGAGCCTGGCACTCAGTAGATCCTCAACAAATACTTTCTGGATGGTGGACACAGACACCAAACAAGTGAACACATAATTACAGAGCACAGTGACAAGTCAGGGTAAGTGCTACAAAGAAATAGCAATGGAAGGTAAGAGAGGGAAGGGGTTGGGTATGTTCTTTCAGAAAGGGGGTCAGGAAAGGCTCCCTGAGGAGGTGACGTTTGGAGTGGAAAGATCATATGACCGTGGATACTGATGAATAAACACATGAATGGATGGATGTGTAACTGGTGGAATAAATGAATGAATGAGGGCATAGATGTTTGTTTGAATGGATAGATTAATAAATGAATGCATGGAGGTATACACAATGAATAAATAAGTGGGCAGATGGATGGAAGAATCAATTAATGCATAAATGGTGGAACAGCTGGACAAATGGACGGAAGGACTGACGGATGGATGGATGGATGGATGGATGGATGGATGGATGGATGGTTGGATGGATAAGTGATCTTTCATGCCTCCATACGTTTGCACTGCTCATTACTCCTTCTCTCCATCTCTTCACCCCAGGAAACTCCAGGTCAACTTCTCAAGGCCCCCTCTGTGCTCAGAGTGTGTAGAGGGCTTCCTGGTCTCACTCCACCCTATGTCCCACAAGAGTTTGCTCACTCTCTTGTTGATACTCTGATCACGCTGGATTGGAATAATGTCTGCAGGTACCTTTATAGACCAGCATCCTCCATCTCATTTCCCTAGCCAGATGTACCCCTGGTAATATTTTGGTGTGTACTCACAAAAAGTTTACTATGTAATTTTATGAGTTTCCTGACCCACAGAAACTATGAAATGATAAATATGTGTTATTTTAAGTCACTAAATTTTTCATTATGCAGCAATATAAAACTGTCTTGGGTATTAGGCTCAGAGAGGTGAAGCAACTTGCCCCAGATCAAAGGGCAATTCCTGCTCTGTCATCCAGCGCCTGGGGTCCTTCCAGTATAGCCTCTTCCCCAGGTGAGGGCACTCAGCTGTCTATCTCCCCCGCTGGGCTGCAAACTCCTCAAGGACAGGGACCAGGGTCGGTTCCCCTCGGGTTCCTCAGAGCCTGACACAGCGGCCGGTGTCCCTCGGGCCTCCAGAACCATCTTCCAACCTGAACGAAATGCAGGCTGGGAGGGCAGATAAGGCAGGTGTATCATTAATGAATATATAGCAGGCTGTATATGATAATAGCCTGGTGACAGGGTGGAAACCGTATATGCCAAGAGTCCCCATCTGGTTTCAACTTGCCTCCTGCCTCCTCGTCTCCCCCTCCCATGCATTCCAGCCTCCTGGGGGCACACCTGTCCCAGGACCCACCTCTGAGCCCCAGCCTGAGCCCATGCAAGGACCTCTCCTTGGAATGTCCTTCTTTTCTTTTCATTCCCACTGTGACAGGTGATTCAGGCAGTGCCCACACCTCACCCACGTGAGCTCACCTTTGCACACCAGACAAGCCTTCCTTTGTCGTGGATCCCTTCAGCATCTGATATAACCTATGGACTCTTTCTCAGAATAATTAAGTTGGGTTTATGAGGTATAATTTATAGACAAATGTATAATCATATCATAGATATATGTATAATTTTCCTAGGTAAAATTCATTCTTTCTAGTGTACAGTCTGTGAAGTTTTGACAAATGCTGACAGTGGTGTAACCACCGCCCCGATCAAAATACAGGGCAGATCCATCACCCCTGAAATTCCCTTGCCCCTTTTGTAGTTTCTGTTGCCTAGCTCTACAGGCAGCGCTACATTTTATCATATGTCCTAAAATTTTCTCTGTGTCAGTCCATTCATGTCTTTCTCATTCAAAAAAAAAAAAAAAAGGCAGCACAGAATTCCATAACACAAATGCATCACGGCTTATTTTACGCAATCCCAGGTTGATGGGGTTGATGGACATTTACATTGATAGAACTGCTTAGATTTTTTCCAGTGTTTTGCTATTATAAATAAGGAAATGGGGGAATGGTGAATGTTCTCATATATGTCTCCTTATGAATACAGAGCAATTGTTTCTCCCTAGTGGATGCTAGTACTAGTACTGGTAGATCGTAGGGCACGTCATTGTTCCCTAATTTTTATTATGAAACATTTCAAGCACGTAGAAACATTGAAAATAAGTATGCAATGAACACACAGTTAAATCCCACAGTTGTACCATTTTACTGTATGTGCTTTATTACAAATGTATCCCTTTTTCCTTCGCTCTATCTCAGTGGTTCTGAACCAGGAACAAATTTGCTCCTGGGGGGACATCTGGCATTGTCTGGAAGCCTTTTTTTATTGTCCTAACCTGTGTGTGTGGGAGAGAATCTTATTAGCATCCTGCAACCCACAGGACGGTCCCCCACAACAAAGCGTTCTCTGGCCCCAAATGTTAATAACGCTGAAGTTGAGAAACATGGTAGTCTGCCCATTCGCTAAAATAATTTGCAGACATCAGTCCAGTTCATCCTACACACTTCATCACACACATTATCAGCTAGAGTTTGTTATTTCTTCAATGGTTCTTTCTTTGAGGTAAAATGTATATACAGCAAAATGCACAAGTCCTAAGGATACCGTTCGATACGTTTTGACAAATATATACCCAACTATGAAAATATAGAGAACATTTTCACGCCCCAGAAAGTTACCTCATGCTCCTTCCCTGTCAATCCCTGACTCCACCCCGCCCCTCACCGGACCCCAGGCAACTACTGTTCTGATTTTTATCACTATAGATTAAGTTTTATCTGTTCTAGACCTTTTCATAAACAGAAACCTACAGATGGTAATATTTTCTGTCTGGTTTCCCTCACTCCGCAAAGTGCTTTTGATATTCATCCATGTTGTTGTATGAATCCGTAGTCTCTTCCTTTTTATCACTGTGTGGTATCCCATTGTATGGACGTATACATTTGTTGATCCCTTCTCCTGCTATTGGACACATATTTCCAGTTTGGGGTTATTATGAATAAAGCTGCTATCAATACAGCTGCATAGCATAGGGAGATCAGCTCGGTGCTTTGTGACCACCTAGAGGGGTGGGATAGGGAGTGTGGGAGGGAGATGCAAGAGGGAGGGGATATGAGGATATAGGTATATGTATAGCTGATTCACTTTGTTATAAAGCAGAAACTAACACACCACTGTAAAGCAATTATACGCCAATAAAGATGTTAAAAAAAAGATACCCATAAAAAAATAAATAAAATTATTATAGAATTTACCCCCCCCCAAAATATTCTTTTACCAGTCTTTTCTGTGGGTACATGTTCTTCTTTCTCTAGAGTGGAATTTCTTAGTCACAGAGTGGATGTGGGTTTAATGTCTAAGAAAATGCCACACCTTTTCCTGAGGTGGCTGTATTAGCTTCCTATTGCTGCTATAACAAATTGCCACAATCTTAGTAGCTTAAAACAGCACAAATTATATAGTTCTGGAGGTCAGATGTCTGAAATGGGTCTTACAGGTCTAAAATCAAGGTGTCAGCGGAAATGTGTCTCTTCCGGAGGCTCTAATCCATCCCTTAGACTGAGTTTTAGGATCATACCGCCCAGTATGGTGGCCCACTTGTCACATGAGTCTGTTTAAGTTTAAATGAATTAAAATGAAATAAGATTGAAAATTCAGTTCCTTAGTGTCGCTAGCCATGTTGCAAATGCTCAATAGCCACACAAGGCTTGTGGCTACCATGTCAGCAGCACAGATCTGGAACTTTAATTTCCAACCCTTCTCAAGGCTGCCTTTATTCCTTGGTTCCTGGCCTCATCACTCCAACCTCTGCTTCCATCTTCCTCTCTGACCCTGACGCTCCTGCCTCCCTCTTACTAAGACCCTTGTGATGACATTCAGGACCCACCTGGATAATCCAGGATAATCTCCCCAACTCAAGATCCTGAATTTAACCATATCTGCCAAGTCCCTTTTGCCACGTAAGGTAATGTTCACAGGTCCTGGGGATTAGGATGTGGACATCTTTGGGGGATATTAGTCTGCCTGCCGTTTACATTTCCACCATCAGTGAATGAGCATTCTGGTTGCTCCACGTCCTCATCAACATTTAACACTGTCAGTTATTTTAATATCAACCATTATGGCAGATAGGTTGTGTCTCATTACAGTTTTAATTTGCACTTCCCTGATGACGAATCATGTTGACCGTTTCTCCATGAGCTTATTGGCCATTTGTATTTTCTCCTTCATGAAGTGTCTGTTCAGATCTTTTGCCCATATTTGAATTGGGTTTTTTTGTCTTTTTCTTTCTGAGTTCCAGGAGGGATGTGTGCCTTTTTTATTTGACTGATTCAATTCACACTCCTGTCATCCACATAGAAAGTTCCCAATTTGTCCCTCTTTTGTATTCTTCTATCTCTCTTATCTCCCCTCCACTGCCACCTCAGAAGTCCTTGAGGCTTTCTGTGTCTTTGAGGAAAGCAGGGTATATTTTTACACTTCCTGGGGAGTAGGTTTAGTTTTAGAACCACTTTGCCCAACATGGTCGCCACTAGTCACATAAGTCTGTTTAAATTTAAATGAATTAAAATTAAATAAGTTCGAAAATTCAGTTCCTCAGTTCTTCTAGCCATATTTCAAATGCTCAACAACCACATGAGGCTGGTTGCTACCATGTTGGCAGCACAGACATGCAACATTTCCCTTTCGTGGAAAGTTCTAGAAGTATCTACAGGGAAATCAACCTGTCTCTTGCAGAAGTGACTGCCTTTCTTAAGATTACACAAATGTGTTATTATGCCAGACAACTGCCTTCCCACTGCGGGTGAAGAGAAGAGGAAATAAAGAAGTGGCAAGAATGAGAAAAAAAATCCAACCATAATAATCATTGTCTGGCACTTTATAAGCACTCATTACATTAAAAAAAATACACACTTAATTACCATCTAATGATTATTTACTGAGTGCCAGGTGCTTTCTTGACTAGGTTATCTGACATATGTTTATTCCCAGAGACATAAAAGAGGGGCAAGAGAGAAAGACACTCCAGCCAAGCCCTTTCTTTTCCAAATAGCAGAGGGATTAACTCTTTAAATTCCACACCTCTTGGTGCCAGACATCCTGGAAGGAAGTCTCTCATAAATGTTCTGTGCACTTACCCTAAAACAAGACTCATTATCTTTCCTGCCAAACCTGCTCTAATACCTGTATTTTCTCTCTTGGTAAATGGCTTCTCCATACATCCAGTTGTCTAGGTTAGATAACAGAGGCACCATCATCACTGCCTCTCTCCTCCTTGCACCTCTCCCACAGCTGGGCCCTCTGGCCCCCATCTCTGCCCAAGCCTTTCTCTCCATCCCCATGGCTACAGCCTCAGTTCAGGCTCTTACCCCATCCTCCTCCCAGGCCTCCAGATTTCCCCTCTGGCCTGTCCCCCATGTGGTCCCAGGTCTTTCTACACCCAGAACTCATCCTCTACTCAGTCCTCCCAGGGCTCCCCAGTGCTTCTAGGACAACATCCCAGCCCTTCAATTTTCATCTCTGCACGAGCACTGCCCCCTTTACCCAGAATTCCCTCCCACTCTCTCCCTGGTGAACTCCTATTCATCCTTTAACACCTAACTCAAATATCGCCTCTTCCAGGAGAAGAGATAAGTGTCTGGAACTGAGAAGGAGGTTAAGTGTCCTAGAGATGCAAGGTTAAGATGTCTGGGTTAGGTGTCCTAGAGATGCAGCACCCTATAATACTGCATGCCACAGCCCCATAAAACTAAACTGTGCTTTCTTCTCTGTGTAAGCCCAGTGGTTTCCTGCCTCCTTACCTTTGCCCAGTCTGCTCCCTCTCCTTGAATGCCCAACCTCTCTCTTCCACATATCTGAATTTCACCCATCTGTAGTAGTTTGCTAGGGCTGACTAGAACCAAGTACTACAAACTGAGTGGCTTAAACAACAGATGTATTGTCCAACAGTTCTGGAATGTAGGAGTTCAAAATCAAGGTGTAGGTTGGGTTGGTTCCTTGTGAGGGCTATGAGAATCTGTCCCAGGCCTCTCTCCTAGCTTCTTGTAGTCTCATGCATTCCTTGCCTGTAGATGATATTCTCCATGTCTTTACATCATCTGCCCTCTGTATGTGTCTGTGTCCAAGTTTCCCCCTTTTTTTATAAAGACATCAGTCATATTGGATTAGTGTCCACTCTAACGATCGCAACTTAACTTGAGCGTCTGCAAAGATCTTATTTCCAAATAAGATCACATTTACAGGTCCCTGGGGTCAGGACTCCAACATCTTTGGTGGGGCAGGGACATAATTCAACCTGTCAAGGCTCAGCTGAAATCCAGATTCCTCCTTAAAGTGTTCCCTCATCGTCTAACCCCCACTACTCTATCTCCTAAATCTCCAGAGCCTTGTCCTCCAGACTCATCTCATGCAGACTTGTCTAGTTATTTTTGTCTGTATTTTGTAATTGTCCTCTTAGGATGGGAGCTCACCAAGGGCAGCATCAATGTCTTAGACACCCTCTCTGTCCACGCAGTGCATTGACATAAAGAAAGTGCTCACTCTACGTTTTCAAAACTAATGAATTAATTGATTCAACAAATATTTATTGAGCACCTACTAATGACAATCTCTGTGCTAGTCCATGGTGATGCATGAGTGGACAAGACAAACAAAAATCCTTACCTTCATGGATTTTACATCCCAGTGGGGAGAGAATTAACAAAGTAAACAAGTCAGATGGTAATGCACGCTCTATTTGTTTTCTGGTGTGGCCATTAAAAAAAGGACCACAGGGACTTCCCTGGTGGTCCAGTGGTTAAGACTCTGTGCTTCCACTGCAGGGGCCATGAGTTTGATCCCTGGTTGGGGAACTAAGATCTCACATGACATGTGTGTGGCCAATAAATAAATATTAAAAAATAAATAAAAGTACCACAAACTGGATGGCTTAGAACAATAGAAATTTACTGTCTCAGGACTTCACTGGTAGTCCAGTGAGTAAGACTTTGTAGGGGGCCCGGGTTCAATCCCCGGTCGAGGAACTAGATCCCTCACGCATGCCGCAACTAAGACTTCACATGCTACAACCAAGACCTGATGCAGCCAAAATAAATTAAATAAATAAATAAATATTTTTTTTTTAAAAAGAAGAAATTTACTGTCTCATGGTTCTGGAGGCCAGAAGCCTGATCTCAAATTGTCAGCAGGGCCATGTTCCCTCTGAAACCTGTAGGAAAGAATTCTTCCTTGTCTCTTCCTAGCCTCTGATGGCTGTCAGCAATCTTTGGCACTGCTTGGCTTGCAGTTGCGCCCCTCCAATCTCTAATTTTGTTGTCACATGGCATTATCCCTGTGCATCTCTGTCTATACATGGTGTTCTCTTTATAAGGACACTGATCACATTGGATTAGGGGTCCACCCTGCTCCAGTATGAGCTCATTTTAACTAATTTCATCTGCAATGACCCTATTTCCAAATAAGGTCACATTCTGACCTACTGGAAGCTAGGACTACAACATACCCTTTTGAGGGACACACAATTCAACCCCTCACACACACTAAGGCAAAACACAAATAGAGAAGGGGGACAGGAAGTGGTGGGGTGAGGGGCTGCTCCCTTAGATGGAGTGGTCTGGGAAGGTCTCTCTGTCACTCGAGTCATAGCCTGAAGGAGAGGAGCTGACTGTGTTCTCCTATGAGTAACAAATATAAATTTCACCGCCTGGTGTTTATGACATTTCCCTTGGTATCTTGGAGGTGTTTAATTTGTTTTTTTCCTGCTCATTTCCTGGTGTGAAACTGGTGAGATTAAGAGGGAGTAGACTCATGGGGGTGTGGTTCTTGTAAGAATCTGAGAATTTTTACACCGTGTCGAATTCACTCTGTCAGCGGTTCTGAGAAGCCCCAACAGCTGTGAGGCTGCGAAGCCGTCAGATCCCTATTCCACCGAGAGGTCAGGGGCCTCTAGTGAGTCCCAGCTGCTGTATCCCAGCCAGCGCCCCTGCCAGCTTTATTTACAATAATATGCACACAAAAGGGGGGCTCACTCCATAGGTGTACAGCTCAATGAATCATCCCAAAGCGAGCATGTCCAGGAAGCCAGATTAAAAAATCAGGATAGCTCTCCTTGTGTTCCTTCCCTCAAGGGTCACCTTTGTCCTCACTTCTATTGCCATAGATTAGGTCCTCCTGTTCTTTTTCTCTTTTCATCTCTCTCTCTCTCTTTTTTTTCTTTCGGTTCTTCCTGTTCTTGAATTTCATATAAATGGAATTGGACAGTCTGTACCCCTTTCATTTAACATAATGTATCAGGGTTCTATGTTATGGATTGTTTATTCTCATTGCTGTATGGTGGGTGTTGGCAAACTACAGCCTGGGGGTCAGAGCCAGCTTGTTGACTGTTTGTAGAAATAAAGTTTTATTGGAACACAGTCACTCCCATTCATCTCCTGTTGTCAGTAGCTGCTTGCATGCCTCAATGGCTGTGCCAGAGCCCATATGGCCCAGAAAGCTGAAAATATTTACTATTTGGTCCTCAACAGAAAAAGTTTGTCAGCCCCTGCTGGATGACATTCCATTGTACGAATACAACACTGTCTATTTATTCATCCAACTGTGAATGGGTATTTGTGTAATTTCCAGTTGAGGGTATTACAATAAGGCTGCTAAGAACATTCTAGAACTAGAGTTGTCAAACTTTTTCTGATCTTTTTCTAATTAGATCAGTGATTCTCCACAGGGAGCAATTGTGTCACTCAGGAGACACTTGACAATGTCTGAAGACCATTTCGTTTGTTGCTAAGGTCTGAATGTTTGTGTACCTCCAAAATTCATGTGTTGAAATCCTAATCCCCAAGGGATGGTATCTGGAGGTGGGACTTTGGGGCAGTGGTTAAGTCATGAAGATGAAGCCTTCACAATCGGGATTAGTGCCCTTCTAAAACGGACCCCAAGAACGCCCTTACCCTTACAACCATGTTTGGGTACAAGGAGAAGTCTGTGACCCTCACCCAACCGTGTTGATACTCTGACCTTCAACCTTAAGCCTCCAGAACTGTGATAAATAAATATCTGTTGTTTATAAGCTACCTGTCTATGGTATTTTGTTATAGCAGCCCGAACAGACTAAGACAATTGTCATGACTGGTAAGGAGTGCTGCTGGGTAGAGCCCAGGGATGCTGCTACATCCTACAATGCACAGGGCTGCCTGTGCATTGGCCCCAAACGTTAGTAGTGCAGAGGCTGAGAAACCCCACCCCAGAACCTTACTCTGGAAGTGCAATCCATGGACCGGACGCATAGCAAATCTGAGAAGCTTGTTGGAAATGCAGACTCTCCAGCCCCATCCCAGACCTTGTAAATCAGAATCTGCCTTTGGACAACCTCCCCCCAGAGGAGTTATATGTTCATTAAAGTTTGAGACCCAGCCTACATAAAGGAGTAGCCAGGGCTTGCATGGATAACAATGTACGGATAACAATCAACATGAAAGCAACAGCTATAAACCCAGCCTGATATGGGGATATGCATGAAGTCAAAAACCAGGAGATACTTTGCTGTCAGACGTGGGATTTTTTTTCCAAAATGGCGGTCAACTCTTCTGATGATCCCAGAGTACAATGGAGCAAAATCTCTCAATTTACATGCCAGCCACACCCCTGGAACAGTTGGTATAACTCAAACTGAGCAAGAAGTATTTTGTGTTTATGGGCAAAACAGAGTCAAGTTCCAGGGTCAGATCATTATAAACAGGTTTTCCATCTACCCAAATTCTCTTCCCCTTGGCTACCAGGACCCAAGAAGCTGATGTTCCCTGACCGAAGCCACACAGCCAGGAGTCTAACCCTCCATTCCTATCTTCAAAAGACAAGCACATGTCCTGCACTTACTCATTCTTTCATGCATTCATTCATCATTCATCCAATAAATATATATACTGGGTATCTATTGTGTGCCAGGCGCCGGGGATACAGCACTGAACAAAACAGAAATCCCTGCGATCCCAGGTGGCCTCAGCCTGCAGCGGCTTGAAGCAGGATTTCGGTTCCCCAGCCAGAGATTGAAATCAAGCCATGGCAGTGAGAATGCTGAATCCCAGCCACTAGACCACCAGGAACCAGTGGCCAGTGACAAGGCCCTGGCCCATCAGCTGTGTAGAAATGAATTCCCACAAACAGACGGAAAGTAGTGAAACAAGTAAATTGTTTATTAGGAGGAAAAAGGGTACGTGTGAATAGACTCAAATGGGTGGGCTCAGAGAGGGAGTCGCGCCCTCATGGTAGTTTGAATCACTTATATGGGGCAATTCTTCTGGGTTTCCTTTGGTCAATCATCTTGCTTTGCCTGGCTCTGAGTCTATATTTCGTATATCTCGGGGTCCTCGCCTGTGTGCGCGCACATCTCTTAGCCAAGATGGATTCTAGCAGAGGCCTATGGGTAGGTTGACATCACCTACTATGGGAAGGCGCCCCCTCCCTTTTCGACCTCTGAGGAGCCTTTCTGTACATGTGTAGTTGGGAAGGTCTCCTTGACCTTGAGAATGAGAAATATGCGGTCTCCTTATCTCTTATCTGGGCAGGGCTCAGCTCCTCTCTCCTGCTATTGTCTTCATCTTGGAGTATCTGTCCACAGGGGACAAATTCCAGCGGCTCAGCCCGTCTATCTCCTGCCTCACCTGCGTGGTGCAACCTTTCCTTATCTTGCCCCTGCCTTTGCCTAGAGCTGCAGCGTCCGGAAGATACAGAATGCAAGCCCCATATATGATTTCAAATTTTCTAGCAGCCACGCTAAAAAATAAGTAAAAGGAAACAAGTGCCATTCATTTCAATAATATACTTTATTTAACCAGATAGATCCAAAGCATTCCCATTGCAACATGTGATCAGTATAACCAATTATAATGAGATCTTTGACAGTTTTTTTCACGCTAAGTCTTTGAAATCTGGCGTGTTCCTTACACTCACAATCCACCTCAACTTGGACCAGCTGCCTTTCAAGTGCTCAAGAGTGACAGGTAGCAGGACTTCCCTGGTGGGGCAGTGGTTAAGAATCCGCCTGCCAGTGCAGAGGACACGGGTTCGAGCCCTGGTCTGGGAAGATCCCGCATGCCGTGGAGCAACTAAGCCCCAGTGCCACAATTATTGAGCCTGCGCTCTTGAGCCCACGAGCCACAACTACTGAAGCCCTCGAGCCACAACTACTGAAGCCCACGCGCCTAGAGCCCGTGCTCTGCAACAAGAGAAGCCACTGCAGTGAGAAGCCCGCACATTGCAATGAAGAGCAGCCCTTGCTCGCTGAACTAGAGAAAGCCTGCGCACAGCAACGAAGACCCAACACAGCCAAAAGTAAATAAATAAAAAATAATAAATTTTAAGAAAAAAGAAGAGTGAGAGGTAGCAACTGGCTGCCACATTGGACAATGCAGCTTAAAAGTGGAGTCCTGGGGCTTCCCTGGTGGCGCAGTGGTTGAGAATCTGCCTGCTAATACGGGGGACACGGGTTCGAGCCCTGGTATGGGAGGATCCCACAAGCCGCAGAGCAACTAGGCCCGTGAGCCACAACTACTGAGCCTGCGCGTCTGGAGCTTGTGCTCTGCAGCAAGAGAGGCCATGACAGTGAGAGGCCTGCACACCACGATGAAGAGTGGCCCCCACTTTCCACAACTAGAGAAAGCCCTCGCTCAGAAACGAAGACCCAACACAGCAAAAATAAATTAATTAATTAATAAACCCCTACCCCCAACATCTTCTTTAAAAGAAAAAAAGTGGAGTCCTTTTAGGTCTGGACTAAGCTTCCACTCTTGGCTGGATTTCCTTCTCTCCACCAAGGTTATTATCATTCTTTCTCTCCAAATCAGTCTCCTTCTCTCCCCTCACAACATCCCCAACCCATAGTTCCTTTGCCAAAGGGTTTACATTTATCCCTTCCTCTCTGAGTCCGTGGCTGTCAGTATGCATCCTTCTTATTTTTGTCATTCATACATTTGCTCATTCATTCACTCATCCAACAAATATTTATTGAGCACCTACTGTGTACCAGATGCTGGTCTAGATGCTGGGGGTACAGCAGGCAGGAAGTTCTTGTCCTCTTAGAGCTTCCTTATGTAAAATCCCCTCCCTGCCGAGGGCTTCCATGGAAAGATGCATGATGCTCTGAGAGTATATAACGGGGGGATCTGACCTTGTTGGGACCATCCGGAGTGCTTCCCTGAGGAGGTGTCCTTATTGAGCTTTGACTTGAAGAGTGAGTAGGAGTTATTAGGTAGAATGGGAGGGAAGGGTGGTCCAGGCAGAAGGAACAGCATAGGCAACGGTCCTGTCACAGGAAGATACAAGGTTCACGCAGAAAACAGAAAGGTCAGGGCAGCTGGAGAGAAGCAAGCAGGATGGAGTGTGAAGTGAGGCTGGAGATGTGGGCACGGCTCAGTGGTGAGGAATGTGGACTAAATCCTGAGCTCACAGGGAGCCTCCGGATACTTTAAGCAGAGAGGACAGGATGGGATTTTGTATCAGAAGGGTCCCTACAACAAAGAATGGAGAATGGACTGGCGGGGGCAGGGTAGGGAGAGCAGATAGGGAGCCGTTGATCACTCTGGAGTGACCGAGATGACTTCGTTCATTCATTTGTTCACAACAAGACCTCTCCTCTAAACCCGAGACTCACTTACCCACCTGTCCACCTGACATTTCCCCATGGGTGTCAAACAGACATTTCATCCTGTCCCGAACCAAACTCCTAACCTCTCCCCCTCTGTCTTCATTCCCTGTTGCTGCTGTAACCAATTCTCACACATTTCATGGCTTAAAACAACACAAATTAATTTTCTTCCAGTTCTGGAGGCCAGAAGTCTGTCATCAGCCTCACTGGGCTAAAATCAAGGTGTCGACAGGGCTTGTTGGCTGGTTCCGCTGGAGGCTCTGAGGGGAGAATCTGTCTCCTGGCCTTTTCCCAGCTTCTAGAGGCTGCCTGCACACGTTGGCTCATGGCCCATTGCAACCTCTGTTTCCATGGTTACGTCTCATACTACTGCCTTTGGTCCTCCTGTGTCCCACTTATAAGAACGCTTGTGATGATACTGGGCCCATTCAGGTCATCCAGAATCATCTTCCCACCTCAAGATCCTTCATGTAACTCACCACTGCAAAGTCCCTTTTACCATGTAAAGTCACATACTCACAGATTCTGGTGATTAGGCCCTGGCCATCTATGGGGGGTGTGTCATTATTCAGCCTACCCCACCATCCTTAGACCTCCTCCTCTCTGTCTCCCTGTCTCAGGGGGAGGAAGGTCCATCCTTCCAGGCCAAAACCTCTGGAGTCATCCTGGATTCCTCACTTTCTCTCACATCTCATAACCAACTTGTCAATAGATTCTGTAGCCTGTACCTTCAAAAATATGTTCCAGTTTCCACCACTCCCCATTACCCATCTGCCACCACCCTGGTCCAGCCCACCATCACCTCCTGATTTATCTATTGCCTCCTTGCTGGGCTCTCCGCTTCCATCCACAGTCTATTCCCTACCTGGCAGCCGGAAGAATCCTGTTAAAACCTCAGAGAGATCTCATCCCTCCTCTGCTCAAAATTCTCCCAATATGGACTGAATGTTTGTGTCCCTCCAAAACACATCTGTTGAAGCCCAAAACCCCCAGTGTGACAATATTAGGAGGTGGTGTCTTTGGAGATAATTAGGTTTATCTGAGTTCGTGAGGCTGGAGCCCCCAGGATGGGATTAGTGTTGTGGCCCTATAAGAAGAGGAAGAGAAACCAGAGCTCGTGTTCTCTCTGCCGTAGGACAGAGGGAGAAGCCACCGTCTGCAAGCTGGGGAGACAGCTCTTACTGGGGAAAGTATCTGCTGACACCTTGACCTTGGACTTCCCGGCCTCCAGACTGTGAGAAATAAATTCCTGTCGTTGGAGCCACCCAGTCTATGGTATTTTTTATGGCGGCCTGAGCAGACTAAGATACCACCCGGCTTCTACCTTACTCAGAGTAAAAGCAAACTTCTCACAATAAGGCTTTGTACAACCCACCCCATCTCCCCTCTGACCCTGTCTCAGATCTTCCACTCTTTCCATCATGCACTCAGTTGCT
>NW_006790237.1:1525213-1525841 GCF_000442215.2 Lipotes vexillifer | reverse complement strand
ACCCACCCCATCTCCCCTCTGACCATGTCTCAGATCTTCCTCTCTTTCCATCATGCACTCAGTTGTTATCACACTGGTTTCTTTACTGTTCATTGAAAATGCCAGGCATGTTCGCACCCCAGGGCCTTTGCACTTGCTGTTCCCACTGCCCAGAAAGCTTTCCCCTGGGATATTCCCATGACTCACCCCTCATCTCCATCCAGACTTCACCTTCATCAATGAGGCCTCCCCTGGCAGAACTATGGAAATTATCAACACCCCCCACACACGCTCTCATTCTCTTTTCCTGCTTTATTTACTTCTCTGTGGTGCATAAGACCATCTAATAGGTTACATGTTTTAAGTGTTTATTTTATTTATGGTCTGTCTCCCCGTTTAGAACATAAGCTCCAGGGGTTTGTGTCTGTGTTGGTCACTGTTATAACCTCAGTGTCTAGAACAGTGCCTGGCATGCTCTGTCTCTATGAACGAATGAATGAATGAATGAATGGATGAATTCAACAAATATTTCTGCTGTGCTCCTGGGACAGGGGTGGAGGCTGGTTCTGGAGACCCACAGAGCTCAGATAAGGCTCCTGACTTGGGAGTTCAAGGTCTGGGTGTGGGGAGGGCTGACCCCTAAAGGGAA
>NW_006790237.1:1489191-1525203 GCF_000442215.2 Lipotes vexillifer | reverse complement strand
GAAAGAGAAAACAATACCACAATATTGTCTGATAAATACTGTGAGGGAAATGAGTTTGGAGGCTGGAGGGGCATACAAAGCCTGTAAAAATAAACAGTTGCCTCGTCTTCAATGCTAATACGTGGGTCAACTATGACCCATGGGCCAGCTGTCTGTTATATTAAATAAAGTTTTGTTGGAACACAGCCTCGTCCATTCTTTGATGCATGGTGCTTTTGCACAATGATAACAGAGTTGAGTCATTGCAAGAGAGACCATATAGTCTGCAAAGCAAAAAATATTTACTAACTGACCCTTTACAGAAAAAGTTTGCCAACCTCTGCCCTAACGTTAAAAGTTCACATTTTCTGAATATTTATATTTATATATATGGTTCTCCCCCTCATGTTTTGTTATGAGATTATGAATATCCCATTTTATAGGACCTTTGAGATTATGAATATCCCATTTTATAGACGAGGAAATGGAGGTTCAGAGAGGTGAGGTGATTTTCCCAAGCTCACACAGAGAGCGAGGGAGGGGCAGAGCACAGAGTACGCTTGATTTTGCACCTTGTGTTTTTCCCTTAGTAACATATTTGAAGGGGATTCTGTTCATAATTGTGGGCAGCTATCAAATTTGTTTATTTTACAGCCTCCTCCTGGAATCTATCTGAAGTCCCCTCCTGATGAACATTTAGGTTATTTCCCCTCTAATCTGCTAGGATTAGCAGTGCTGAGGTGAATATCCATGTGCTTGGTTCTTCAAGTTCATGTGTGACTGTTATCTGAAGGCTGAATTCCTAGACTGGAGTAGCCGGTCAAAGGGCACATGCCAGGCTGTGACTTGGGCATGGAGTTGAGTCCACTGGGCAGATGGGGAAGGAGAGAATGGGGAGGGCATTCTGGGCAGAGGGACCTGCCTGCACAAAGTCTGGAGGTGTGAGTCAGACTATCCCCGAGTGCCCGCATCTCGTGGGCATAGGTGATATAGACGTGCAAGAGAGGGTGATGCCAGGTGTCTCCAATGAAGGGCTGGGCACTGTCCTGGGGCCACTGGGGAGTTATGAGAGGGCTGTGAGCAAAGGAGGGGCAGGATCAGCTCTGGGGTCATGGAGGGAATGGGCTGGTTGGGGAGATTGGAGGCAGGGAGGCCAGGGAGGAGGCTAGGGGAGTGGACAGAGTCGGAGTCTTCCCCAATCAGAATTTCTGAATAGATCAATGGAATACCTCTCCTGCTGCTTTCAGCTTATGTTTATGGGGGTGATACTTGCATCTTGTGGATGGAACCCAGAAATGCAGCTAAACATCCTACAGTGCACAGACGGCCCCCACAAGATGAATCATACAGCCCCAAATGTCAGTAGTACCTCAGAAATTCTGATATTTATTGATAAACATAACAGTTAATACTCTAGAAGTCTCACAGCTCAGGGTTAGGGGTTGGGCCAGGTGACCTGCATTCAAATTCTGGCCCCACCACTTACTCGCTGTTTGATTTTGGGCAAGTCTAGCCTGTAAACCTCAATCTCCTCATCTGTAAACTGGGGGCAATACCTTACCTCCTTTATAGGGATACTGTGAGGGGTAAATGAGTCATTATGTCTTAAATCTTAGCCCAGGGCTTGGCGCAGAGTTGCCAATGTTGGCTGTGATCCTGATTGAGCACCAGCCGTATACCAGATGCCCTTGGGACACGTGGTAACTCCCTCCAGCTTCACATCAGCCCTGCAAGTGCTGTGGTACAGATGAGAAACTGAGGCACAGAGAGGCAAAGGCTCTTGCTCAAGGTCACACAGCAAGTGTGTGGCTCCCTGAACAGAGGTTAAAGGATGGCAGGAAGGAAAGAAAAGAAAAAGTAAGCCAAGAAAAAGGAGAGACGCAAGAAGATGGAGATCCAGAGATGGAGGACAGAGACCAGACAAAGGGAAAGACAAAAGGAGAGAAAAACAGAGTGAGAGACAGAGCTTGAAGAACAGGAAGGACCTGGGGAGGGTGTGGGGCGCTCTGGCCCCAGGAGCAGCTTCGGAGCCAAAGTCTGAACAGAAATGTCATAGCCCCCCACCCAGCCTGAGTGACAGGAGTTGAGAGGAACCTGGACAGTGCGTGTGACAGTATTTGGAGCCTGGAGCTTGTGGGTGTAACAGTAGCTTGTAGGTGTAACAGTGCCCCACCCCGTGGGTGTGAGACTCACTGAACCAAGGCAGAAGTGCCCCCAGAGATGCCCCAGGTGATGGCCCCCAGCTCTGCCTCGGGGCAACACCAAGGCCCAGGCCAGGGTGTGTGTGTGTGTGTGTGTGTGTGTGTGTGTGTGTGCACGTGCACGTGCGTGTGTGTGAGAGAAAGACAGTGTGTGCACTATTAATTCAGCAAATAGCACTGCACATTAATTTTAATTTTTAAATTGCAGTTCAGTTGATTTATAATGTGTTAATTTCTACTGTACAGCAAAGTAATTCCGTTTTACATATACATGTATACATTTTTTTCATATTCTTTTCCACTATAGTTTATCACAGGATATCGAATAGTGCTTCCTGTGCTATACAGTAGCACCTTGTTGTTTATCCCTTGTGTATATAATGGCTTGCATCTGCTAATCCTCAACTCCCAATCCTTCCTTCCCCCACCCCCCTCTACCTTGCCAACCACAAGTCTGTTCTCTATGTCTGTGAGTCTGTTTCTGTTCCATAGATAAGTTCATTTGTGTCATATTTTAGATTCCACATATAAGTGATATCATATATTTGTCCTCTGTCTGACACACTTCACTCAGTGTGATAATCTCTAGGTCCATCCATGTTGCTGCAAATGGCATCGTTTCATTCTTTTTTATGGCTCAGTTATATCCATGTATATATGCCACATCTTCTTTATCCATTCATCTGTTGATGGACATTTAGGTTGTTTCCATGTCTCGGCTACTGTGAACAATGCTGCTATGAACATAGGGGGTGCATGTATTTTTTAAATTGTACTTTTGTCTGGATATATGTCCAGGAGTGGGATTGCTGGATCATATGGCAACTCTACTTTTAGTTTTTTGATGCACATTATTTATTTATGAAGTTTTTTTATTGTGAAATATAACACACATCCAGAAAAGGACATAACACATAAAGTCAAACAATCCACATGTTTGCTGATGGATGACTGGATACACAAAATGTGGTGTATCCAACCAATGTAATACTAATCAGCCTTAAAAAGGAAGAAGGGACTTCCCTGGCGGTCCAGTGGTTAAGACTCCACGCTTCCACTGCAGGGGACATGGGTTTGATCCCCGGTCAGGGAACTAAGATCCCACATGCTGCTGGGCACAGCCACAGAAGAAAAAAGAAAGAAAAGGAAGGAAATTCTGACACATACTACAACGTGGATGAACCTTGAGGACATTAGTGAAATAAGCCAGTCCTAGAAATGCAAGTATTGCATGATTCCACTTATCTTAGATATTCAGAGTAGTTAAATTCATAGAGACAGAAAGTATAATATTGGATACGAGCAGTTGAGGGGAGGGGGAAAACGGACTTAGTGTTTAATGGGTACTGAGTTTCAGTTTTGCAAGATGAAAACAGTTCTGGAGACAGATGATGGTGATGACTGCACAACAATGTGAATGTACTAGATGCCACCACATTGTACACTTAAAAATGGTGAAAATGGGGCTTACCTGGTGGCGCAGTGGTTGAGAGTCTGCCTGCTGATGCAGGGGGTACGGGTTCGTGACCCAGTCCGGGAAGATCCCACATGCCGTGGAGCGGCTAGGCCCGTGAGCCATGGCCGCTGAGCCTGCGCGTCCGGAGCCTGTGCTCTGCAACGGGAGAGGCCACAACAGTGAGAGGCCCGCGCACCGCAAAAAAAAAGAATACGGTATCTAAAATATTTTACAATGAAAAAATAATAATAAAATTAAAAATTTTCAATTAAAAAAATTTAAAAAAATTTTTTAAAAACCGTAAAGCTGCAACACCTGATATTTACACCTAGTTACTAGAAAACGAAGGGAAGCACTTATTAGTTTTAAATGAAAAAAAAACCCATGAAAACAGGCATGGACTTTAATCTATCAATACAAAAAAACACAGTGGGTTTATCTAGTGAGTCTCCTGTTGACGGACATTTGGGTGGTTTCCGGCTTGGGATCCTCACAGAGTGGGGACTGTGGGCATTCTTGTCCCCTGGCGGCCGCGTGCACCCATTTCTCAACGGTACACACAGAGGGGACACGCGGACGACCAGCTCTTGTAGATCCTGCCACTTTTCCAAAGAGCTTGTCCTAATTTCTCCTCCCACAGCAGCGCCAGGGAACAGGCCACTCTTTCTGCAGCCACGCAATGTGGACTGGGGAGGGGGCTGGGCACGGACAGTGGATGGTGGGAAACAGCCCCCCTCCCCCCTCCCCACCCAAGGCGCTGGCACGGCCTCTTCTAATTCCACCTCCTCCTCCACCGGGCTCAAAGCCAAATCCCTCCAACCGTTTCCCTGGCATTCTTTTCTGCCTGCCTCAGCCAACGCCAAACAGGGCCATTAGTGTTGTCCAGCGGGGCTCATGGTCAGGACCCCATCCTGGTTGCCCGGTCCGACTCCTGCTTCTGTCTCTACCTGCGCGACCCAGCACAAGTGGCTTGACCCTGCTAAGCCTCAGTTTCCACATCTGTCAAATGGTGATTTTTTTTTTTTAAAAGAGGCATGCCCATTAAATGTGCTAAGTCATGCCTTCATTTGGGCAATACACTATTTTATGTCAATTACTTTACAAGGTTCATGGAGCACAGTAAAACCTCTGAAAATATCTGAGCAGCGGGCACCACTTTTTACAATCACAATGTGCACATAGAGCATAAAGTCTTTTCTTTATAATACAGAGTTGTGTTCTAGAGCCTGGACCCTGGAACCGGACTGCCCAGGTTCAAAGCCTAGCCCTCCCACTAACTAGCTGTGCCACCTTAGAATAGTTACTTAACCTCTCTGATCCAGTTTCCTATTTATGAATGGGAGTCAAAACAGTACCTGTCTCACTGAGTCGTGAGATTAAATGAGTTGATACATGTAAAGCACTTAGGACTGTCCCTGACACTTAGTAAGGGCTCAATAAATGTAAGGTATTGTTCTATGACCTCGTGTGGTTGTCATGAGAATGACTTGAATTAACATATATGAGTAGCTAGGAAGATGTGTGGTACTTAACGCATGCTCAAGGGGAGATCAGATTTTGGTGGCAACCAGCAGTCTCTACCCCATTTCCTTTATGCCCCTGAGCCTATAGGACATTTATGGAGCTTCTGATGGCCAAATGCACACACCACCATTCCACCATACGGCTGCCAGCGGTCGTTTTAGAATATATCCACAAATTCTTTGACCCTCGCCCCTTCAAAAGGTGGAGACTGATTCCCCTTCCTTTGAATGTGAGCCAGACTCAATGGCTTGCTTCTAACAGAATATACTAGAAGTAATGGTGTGTGGCTTCAGAGGCCAGGTCAGTCACAAAAAGCCCTGGCTTTCTCTTGGAATGTTCACTCTGTGGGAAGCCAGATACTATCCTGTGGACCTTTGAGAAGCCTGTGGGGAGGCCCACATAGCAAGGACACGAGGCGTTCTGCCAAGAGCCAGGGCCAACTTGCCAGTGAGCCATCTTCGAAGCAGATTCTCCAGCCTCAGTCTTGCCTTCTGATGGATGACTGCAGCCCAAGCTGACGTCATGAGACACTGAGCTAGAACAGCCCAGCTAAGCCGCTTCCTAATTCCTGACCCACAGAAACTGTGAGATAACAAATGCTTATTGTTGTTTTTAGGCAGTGTTTTTTTTTTGGGGGGGGGGCAGTACTTTGTTACAGCAGTAGGTGACTATTACACTACCCCACCCTGATGGCATGAGGGAACTTCTCTGACAGGTTTGTCTTCTTTCTGAGCAAGCCCCAGACTTTCAGGATGAGTTTTCTCAGCTCTCAGGTCCCTAAGTTTAAAGAGGGTTTTGAGCTGGTCATTCAAGCTGCTCACAAATATTCCAACTCTCAATCCTTCTGGGCCCATAAAAGATCATTCTTCCTCACTCTTGTGAAGTGTGATGTGGCCTTGTGACTCAATTTGGCCAACAAGCAGGTGTCATTTGAGGGTGGAAGCATTTAAGAACAACTGTGGGTTCTCCTCTTTTTTCCCCGCCCCAGAGTTCTGACCAGCCAACCGTAATGACACAGCAAAAAAATAAGTTTGTTGTTTTAACAACCACCGAGATATTTGTGCTATTTGTTACAGCAGCATAACCCAGCCCACACTAATACAGCATGCATCTTTCCTGTCATCTCACCTCTGCCAGACTCAGAAGGCCCCACATTCACATCCAAATTTTTTATTTTCTCTCTTTCTCGCATCTCTCTCTCCTCCAGCTCAGAGGGCCTCCCTTTTCCCTTACATTTCTAACAACCTCAGGTGCAGAAGATTAAGTAAATAATCTTCAGTTCATAAAATGTATAAAAAATAGCCAGCAGGTAATAGCACTTACTATGTACTATGTAAACTCTTTATACATTTTATGTTATTTCATTCTTGTCGGGACGACCCCATAATGTAATGTCAGGACTCCTGTTATCCCATTTTATGGATGAGGCAGCTGAGGCACAGAGAAATTACCTAATTTCACTGAGGGCCCCCAGTAATTAAGAGGCAGAGCTTAATTTTAATTAATTAATTAAAGTGGGCAGTCTGACCCCAGAGGCACACTTAACCACCTGGTTCACACAAAAGCCAGTGTTAGTTTTATTTATTTCTTATTCATTTACTCCATTTTGCCCTCACCACCTGCTTCCTTTTCCTTCCCAGCCAGAGTCACTATTTTATCATGTTTATTGTGGTTCTTTCGTTTGTAGGTGCTCTTACACATTGTGTATTTTTGTTTGGGACATATGAATTTTACATTTATATCAACAGTATTGGGTTGTTTCTTACTGTTTTCACTCAGATGCATTCTTGCTGTGTGCACAGCCTGGTCTGTTGCTTCGCACCCACAGACTCCTCCGTCCTGGACCCCCACCCTCCCCTGCACCTCCTCCTCCCCAGTGATGGACACCAGCTTGCCTTTCACCCTCTCCCCCCGCCCCCACTATAAACAGCACTGGGATGAACATCTCTGCCCCTGATGGGCGAGTGTGAGGACTTCTACAGCCTCTTCACCAAAGACAGTGGAATTGCCAGGTTGTTAAATCCGCAGGTAATCAAGTTAACGAAGTTTTACCAAATGGCCCTTTAGCGTGGCTACATCATCAGAGAAACAAAACCGGTTCTGCTTCCAGATTCTTCCTGCCTCCCACCTGGACCTGAGGCTTTGGGGCTTAGAAGCGGAGGAATTTGCAGCCTTTGTTTCCCCACATTTATTCTCGGTCCCATTCTGACAACTCCTTACCTTGGGGCAAATAGTCCCTTGACTCACTGCCTGCCTGCGGCATGGTAATGGGGGAAGGGGAAAGGACGGGCAAGTTCATATCTCGGTTCATATCTCAAAGTATCATCTGCAGCGCATTAGCTATTATTATAAGTGGCTAATTCTGGGAAAGGTACGCGAGGGCCGCAGGAAGCCAAGAGTGAGATTTCTCAGGCGGGAGAAAGAGAATTTCACTGTGGTGTGAGCACCCCCTTGTGGTCTAATCTCCCCATTACAACTTGAGTGATTCTCCCCATTAACCCGTTACTTTAATCACACCTAATTCAATTCAAATGATACCTATTAGGCACCAGCGATGTCCAATTTAAATATAATTCGAGCCCCACATGTGATTTCAAACTTTCTGCTAGCCAAATTAAAAAGGTAAAAAGAAACAGGTGACACTAATTATAATAGTTTCTTTAACTCAATAGGCCCAAAAAACTATCACTTCAACGTGCAACCAATATAAAAATTATTGAGATTTTTTACCTTTTATTGTACTAAGCCTTCAAAATGTTCTCAGGACAGCCCAGGTCAATGCGGACACTAATTTTTTCACTAAAAACATTTGATCTCTACTTAGATTTCATAACATTTACAGTAGAAGAGGTAGATTCCCATACTTAAGTTGTTCCAAACATGTTTAAAGGGTTCCCAATAACTGAATTGAGGCTCCATTTTTTTTAAATCTAAGTTTAAATCTATTACAAATTCCCTCCTAGGGGTTGGGGACATACTGGTGAACAAGATACATGTGGTTCCTCGCCTCAAGGGGTTTATTGGATGATATAGGAGAAAGACAAAAAAAGAATTATAAATTGTAATTAAAGCTAGGCAGAAACTAACAGGATAATTAGAGTTAATGGCAAACCATGACTCCTCAGCTGAAAATGGCTTTTACATCTCTAAAAGGTTGGAAAAAGTCAAAAGAAGAATATTTTGTGACACGTGAAAATTATATGCAATTCGAATTTCAGTGTCTATAAATAAAGTTTTATTGGAACACAGCTGCATCTATTCATTTCCATATTGTCGGTGGCTGCTTTCCTGTTACAGTAGCAAGAGAACTATGGACCACAAAGCCGAAAATATTTACAACCTGGCTCCTTACAGAAAGTGTTTGCTGATCCCTAAAATAGAGAATAAAGAGTCAGGCATGCTTTACAGGGAGGGGGTAATCTGGGAGGACTTCTCAGAGGAGGTGATATTGAAGCAGAGAAGAGTCAGGAGGCATTTAAGAAAGTCTGAATATGGTTGAACCGATCAAGCCAATGTTAAATATCCTGAATGTGAATTTAACTAGTCTAGGTACTCTCAATACCTCATATAAGTGGAATCATACAGTATTTACCTTTTGTGACCGGCTTTATTCCACTTAGCATAATGACCTCAAGGTTCATCTATGTTGTCGCATGTCAGAATTTCCTTCCTTTTTAAGACTGAATAATATCCCATTGCATGTATATACCACATTTTGTTTACCGATTTGTTAATTGATAGGTTGTTTCCACATTTCAGCTTTTGTGAATAATGCTGCTAAGAACATGGGTGTGCAAAGATCTCTTTCAGTCCCTGCTTTCAGCTCTTTTGTATGTATATCCAGAAGTGGAATTGCTTCATTTTCCATAGCGGCGGTACCATTTTACATTTCCACCAACAGTGCACAAGGGTTCCAATTTCTCCACATCTTTGCCAACACATTATTTTCTGTTTTTTAGATAGTAGCCATCTTCATGGGTGTGAGGTTGTAGCTCATTGTGGTTTTGACTTGCAGTCCCCTAATGCTCAGTGATGTTGAACATCTTTTCACATACTTATTAGCCATTCTTATATCTTCTTTGGAGAAATATCTATTCAAATCCTTTGCCCATTTTTAATCGAAATTAACAATCTCTATATAATATATACATAGAGAGAGACAGAGAGAGACAGTGGATGCAAGTGTTAATAAGGCATATTCAAGTGTTTATCGTACTGTTCCTGCAGCTTTTCTCTAGGTTTGAAGATTTTTCCAAAAAAAAAAAAAAATCCAGGGAAAAAACAGGGTGCGTTTTCCTCTTCTGTGGATTCATTGAATTCAATAAATATTTACTGAGCACCTAGGACATGTCAGGCATTGGACAAGGGCAGGGAACACAAACCCTGACCTCCGGGCACTAGCATACCGGGAACTCATGATATATCACATGGTTTATTTACTTCCCAGCACTTAATGTGGTTTGTCATGATCTTATTTACTAATCTGTTTACTAGGTTTTACATTTCTCTCCTGTGCACATCCTTCCACTCCTGCTAGAGGGAACCCCATGAGCAGGAACTGTGTCCATCTTATTCAGTCTATCTCCAGCGCTCCGCTGGAGATAGTGGGTGCTCCATTGACAGGTCTTGAACTGTAAATTCCACGTGAGCAGAGACTGTGTCTGTTTGCCTCAGTGCTCCATCAGGCGCCTAGGATAGGGCCCGGTACACAGTAGGTGTTCAATAAATATTTGTTGAATTGAAGAATGTAAGTTCTGAAAAGAGCAGGGATCTCCTGTTTTTCTCAGCTCTAACCCTAGCTCCTGGAACAGACCTGGCACACAGTAGGTGCTCAATCCACATAAGTTTAAAGAATGAATGTAAGATCCAAGAAGGCAGGGCAGACCTTTGGTTTTTGAGGTTCTCTCCTTAGCTCCCAGCTCCACGCCTGGCACAAAGTAGGTGCTCAGCAAACACGTGCCTGCGCACTCACGCACTCACGGAGTGTTTCTCCCCGGGCCTCCCTGACTCCGCCCCCCGCTGGGGGCGGGGCCTACCGGATTCTCTGTGAAGTCACAAAGGCCGTGCCGTGCCTCTGACCTTAGCCCTTATGCTGCTCTTGGACCTGAGCGCCCGACGAGGCTGGGGCTGCCTGCAGTGTGACCACTCGGTGCGGGAGGCCTTGAGCCAGCTGCGCGTCGCCCTCATCCCCGACCGCTTCCATCAAAAGCAGCTGCAGGCCCGCGCTCGGGCCCTGCTGCTGGGCATGGAGGGGCCTTTCTTCCGGGACTACGCGCTGAATGCCTCTGTGGGGAGAGTGGGTGAGTGCTGGGGAGGGGAGGGTGCCTAGCACGGTGGAGAAAGGGACCAGTGGGGCAGCCCGAGGCTGGGCCGGGAGACCGACCCTTTGGGGACCACGCCCCCAAGGGGGGAGGGCGGGGCCAATCTCGGAGGAAGCTGGAGGGGATCACTTGGTTCTCGCAGGGACCCACTGGAATTTCCTCCCCTCTCGCCCACAGGGATAGAGCACCTGGACCTTGTGGCATCCTTTATCAAGAATCAAACAAACAACTTAATGGTTAATTCTCTTAGAGGTAGGAGCTAAGAGGGAAAGCCTTTTTCCAGCCCCCTTTCCCTTCCTCCCTTTCCACCAGTTCACTACGCCTTCTCTTGATGTAAAAATAAAAGCAAACACGCTGTACAGCCTTTACAGTAGTGTCAGAGTTCTAGAAAAGTCTAGGACAGGTCATCAAGGTGGGCGGTATTGTGATCTGCCCTTTACAGAGGGGGAGGCTGAGGCTCAGAGAGGTTAGGAGACATACCCAAAGTCACACAGCTAGGAATAACAGAGCTGAGGATTTGAACCTGGGACATCCAGCTTAGACCCTTATATTCGTAACCATCACCTCATGAGGTGTCTCCTGGTTTTGTATTCAGCGGCTCCTGGGACGCCACTCTCAGGGTTGGTCCTTGGAAATCATTGTGGCCGTTAAGACAGTTCCCAACGGTAGGTCAGTAGAGGGCCCTGTGGGCAGTAGAGGGCCCTGTGGACTGGGGTGGGAGGACGGATCTAAGCCCCAGGAACCTCACCCTACTTTGAGGGATGGAGCAGGGAGAAGGGCACAACGGAAGAGCCCACCATATTTTTTTAAAGATATGAAATGTTTGTGTGTGTGTGGTTTGTATAAAGCGAGCCCTGAAAGAGGAATGGGGGTGGGGAGGTGGGTAGATTGCCAGAATACTGATGTCGGTTATCCTAAGATAAGGGAACAGAAGGTGATGTATGCTTTTCTTGCCTATGCTTGTCAACTTGCTGTGGATTTCAATTTCCTTTTCTTTTTCCCTCCCTCCCCTTTTTAATAACGAATATGCAGTAGTCATAGAATCAGGAGGAAATAATCATTTTAATTACATTAAAAAATTATATTTTATCTCAATTTTTTTTTTTTAATTGGGATGTATCTTTTTTTGGGGGGGGATAGGAGTTTATTAATTAATTAATTTATTTTTGCTGCTTTGGGTCTTCATTTCTGAGCAAGGGCTATCTCTAGTTGTGGCAAGTGGGGGCCACTCTTCATCACGGTGCGCGGGCCTCTCACTATTGCGGCCTCTCTTGTGGAGCACAGGCTCCAGATGCGCAGGCTCAGTAGTTGTGGCTCACGGGCCTAGTTGCTCCGCAGCATGTGGGATCCTCCCAGACCAGGGCTCGAACCCGTGTCCCCTGCATTAGCAGGCAGATTCTCAACCACTGCGCCACCAGGGAAGCCCTATCTCAATTTTTAGAATTGCCCTACCATTTAGTGAATGTGAAACTTTAAAAAACAATGCATACTAAGGAGTGCAGGGCTTTTGCGGGGGCAGGGAGAGGTAATGAATATTCTAAAATTGTGGCGATGGTTACATAACTCTGGGAATAATCTAAAAGCCGTTAAATTGTGTACTTTAAATGGGTGAATTGTATAGTATGTGAGTTATGTCTCAGTAAAGCTGTCCAAAAAAAAAAATCCAAATGTGTATAGTCCCCTTTGACCAGGCCCCTTTCTGGGAACTTTAAACACTGTAAGTTCTGTTCTCAGCTGGCGGACAGGGAGTGAGTTTGGGTTCTCATTCCAGACCTTTGAGAGAGGTGTAGAAATTACAGTGGAGGTCCTGAGGGTAGACTGCCCTGGAATCAAAGCCTGGCTAACCTTCAGCAAGCGATTTAACATCTTTGTGCCTCGGTTTCCTCATCTGTAAAATGGGAATAATAGCACTCACCCCATAGTCACTGAGAACCATAAAGAGGTCTGTGAAGGTGCATTTAGCCCACAGTAAGTGCTCAATAAATGTTAGTTATTAAGATGATTATGCTGCATCTTGCGTCTCTGTCTAGAGCAGGAATTGGCAAAATATAGCCTGGGGGCCAAATCTGCAAATAAAGTTTTATTGGAACACAGCCACCCCCATTCTTGTATGTACTGTCTATGTTGCTTTTGCTCTCCAAGGCAGAGCTGAGTAGGGACCATGACCATATGGCCCTCAAAGCTGAAAATATTGACTATCTGGACCTTCACAGAAAAAGCTTAGAGCAGGAGGTCTCAACTCAGGCTGCAGATTGGAATCCCCTGGGGAACTTTTAAGACAATCCAGGAGCCCAGGCAGCAGCCCCTGCCAATTAAATCAGAATATCAGGGGGCAGGGCCTGAACATCAGTCATTTTTAAACTCTCACCTTTCAAAAAAAGTGATTTTTATATTTTGAAAAAATTCAAATGGATAGAAAAGTGGCAAGAGTAGTACAATAAACACCTATACACCATTCTTAACATTTCACTATATGGTAACCATCGCCATATTTGCTGTGTGTGTGTGTGTGTGGTGTGTGTGGTGTGTGTGTGTGTGTGGTGTGTGTGTGTGTGTGTGGTGTGTGTGTGGTGTGTGGTGTGTGGTGTGTGTGTGTGTGTGTGTGTGTGTGTGTGTGTGTGTGCGCCATTTGAGACTTAGTGATACTTAAACACTAAATTCTTCAGCAGGCAATCAGGCAAATCACCTAAAAACAAGGAAAGACATTCTCTTACACAATGAGTGTACCTAGGAATTTAATCAATCCCATACTATCCTCTAATATTCAAACCTCCTTAAAATGGCCCCAACTGTCTCAATCACGCCCTTCAGGGCTAGTTTTCTTTCAGTCCTCGATCTATTCTGGGATCATGCATTGCATTCAGTTGTCTTTTATGATGATGACATTTTTGAAGAGTCCAGGCCAATGATTTTACCAACTATTATTATATTATTGGGGTTGGTTACATAGGCAAGGAGCACCCAAGTGGCTTTTCTCAGTTATTCTGTCTCCAGCCCCACCGGAGGTCGAGCTGCTACCGTGTTGGCCCAAGGCCACCACCATGAATCACACTGTTAGCACAGACGGTACGGTGTGACCCAAGGCTTCCAAGTAAAGAAAGACGCACTTAAGAGGCAGGATATTCCGAGGACTTAGAGATTACCTCCCAGGAACCAGGCAAGAACCAAGCCTTTTTTTTTTTTTTTTTTTTTTTTTTTTTTGGAATGTGCAGGGTTTGGAAAACTCAGACCTGCTGAGTTAACCCTTTACTGTAAAATATAACATGTCAAATGGGGACAAATACTACAGAGAAAAAAAGTAAAGCAGGGACCAGGGGATGGGGAGTACTGGGAATAGGGGCAGGGCTTGCAGGTTAAAATAGGACAGCTGAGAAGGATGTCACTGAAAGGTCAGCACATGAGAAAAGATGTGGAGGAGAGGGGGGAGCAGCTATGAAAGGGTAGAAGTCTAGGCTAGAAGGCTGTAGGCAGAAAGGACAGTGACTGCAGTGCCTGAGATGAGACTGTGATTGGCATATTCACAGAACCTCGAAGAGGCCAGGGAGGCTGGAGTGGAGAGAGAGGGAGAGACGTAGACGCTGAGCTCCTAGAGGTAAGGGGAAGGGGATGGGTAGGTTGGTACCCATCAACTGGAAGGGACTTATAATGGTAAGGACTTTTGGCTTCTGCTCTGGTCACATGGGAGGGTTCTGAGCAGAAGTATGATGCTAGTAAGATGCCTGAGGTTTTATTGGGATCCCTCTGGCTGTGGAGAACAGATTTAGCAGGGCAACAGGGAAGGCTGGGGGACCAATGAGAAGGTTGTAACAATGGCCCAGGCAAGAGATGATGATGGCTGGCACGAGGGAGTGGAGGGGGTAAGAAATGTTGGATTCCTGGATCTCTCTTGACTATTCACAGACAGGATATACTCACATGCATGTTGACAAGTTGCATGTGAGATGTAAGGAAAAAAGAATCAAAGCACCAAGGATTTTGCCTTGAGGAACTAGAAACATGGTGCCTCCATCTATGAAGATGGAGAAAACTTCACTTTCATAGGAAGTGAGTTTGGAGGAGGATATCAAGGTTCAGTCTTGGACTCACTGAGTTTCAGATGCTTATTAGACATGCAAGTGGAGATCCTGAAAGGATAGTTGGATATATGCATCTGGACTTCAGTGAGTGGTCTAGGTTAGTGATGCCAATGCAGGAGGCATCAGTGTGTATAGAACAGTGCTGTCCAGTGGAAATATGTGAGGCACAAATAGTCACATATGTAATTTAAAATTTTCTGGCAGTCACATTTTTAAACAGGTAAACAGAAGCAGATTAAATTAATTTTAATAGATTTTATTTAACCTAATACCTAAAATATTACCATTTCAACAAGAGGTCAAAATAAAAATTATTGAGACATTGTACAGTTATTTTTTCATACCATGTCTTTGAAATCCAGCATACATTTTATACTAACAGCTGATCTCAATTCAGACTAGCCCATTTCCAGTGTTCAATTGCCATGTGTGGCTAGTGGCTGCCATATTGGACAGTGTTCTCTTCTAGGTAATATACAAAGCCATGAGGCTGGGTGAAATCATGGAGTGAGTGTAGACAGAATAGAAGAAAAGAGAGCAGATCAGGGAAAAGGAGAGGTGATCGGTGCACCCTTGTACCACTTACCAGATGAGGAAACTGAGGCCAAAGGCTGGTGGTTTAGCCTGGGTCCTTGCAGTGGATCAGAAGGTAGATGTAGGACCTCCCTGCCATAGATTTGCCTAGTGCACCCCGAGGAATAGCCAGTCCTGCTTAGAAAAGGACTTTCCTCATCACTTCTCTTTATTTTTTTATTTTTTGGCTGCACCGCAACCAGAGATTGAACCCACGCCCTCGGCAATGAAAGCGTGGAGTCCTAACCACTGGACCACTGGACCACTGGACCACTGAAGAGATTATAGTCAAAAACTTCCCTAACATGGGAAAGGAAATAGTCAATCAAATCCAGAAAGCACGGAGAGTACCACACAGGATAAACCCAAAGAGAAACACACCAAGACACATATTAATCAAACTATCAAAAATTAAATACAAAGAAAAAATACTAAAAGCAGCAAAGAAAAAGCAACAAATAACACACAAGGTTATATATTAACCCCATAAGGTTAGCAGCTGATTTTTCAGCAGAAACTCTGCAAGCCAGAAGGGAGTGGCAGGACCTATTTAAAGTGATGAAAGGGAAAAAGCTACAACCAAGATTACTCTACCTAGCAAGGATCTCATTCATATTCGATGGAGAAATTAAAACCTTTACAGATAAGCAAAAGTTAAGAGAATTCAGCACCACCAAACCAACTTTACAACAAATGTTAAAGGAACTTCTCTAGGCAGGAAACACAAGAGAAGGAAAAGACCTACAAAAACAAACCCAAAACAATTAAGAAAATGGTAATAGGAACATACATATTGATAATTACCTTAAATGTAAATGGATTAAATGCTCCAACCCAAAGACATAGACTGGCTGAGTGGATACAAAAACAAGACCTGTACATATGCTGTCTACAAGAGACCTACTTCAGACATAGGGACACATACAGACTGAAAGTGAGGTGATAGAAAAAACATTCCATGCAAATAGAACTCAAAAGAAAGCTGGAGTAGCAAGTCTCATATCAGAGAAAATAGACTTTAAAATAAAGACTATTACAAGAGACAAAGAAGGACACTACATAATGATCAAGGGATCAATCCAAGAAGAAGATATAACAATTGTAAATATTTATGCATCCAACGTAGGAGCACCTCAATTCATAAGGCAAATGCTAACAGCCATAAAAGGGGAAATTGACAGTAACACAATAATAGGGGACTTTAACACTCCACTTTCACCAATGGACAGATCATCCAAAATGAAAATAAATAAGGAAATACAAGCTTTAAATGACACATTAAACAAGATGGACTTAATATTTATAGGACATTCCATCCAAAAACAACAGAATACACGTTCTTCTCAAGTGTTCATGGAACATTCTCCAGGATAAACCATATCTTGGGTTGCAAATCAAGTCTTGGTATATTTAAGAAAATTGAAATCATATCAAGTGTCTTTTCTGACCACAAAGCTATGAGACTAGATATCAATTACAGGAAAAAAAAAACTGTAAAAAATACAAACACATGGAGGCTAAACAATACCCTACTAAACAACCAAGAGATCACTGAAGAAATCAAAGAGGAAATCAAAAAATACCTAGAGGGCCTCCCTGGTGGCGCAGTGGTTGGGAGTCCGCCTGCCGATGCAGGGGATACGGGTTCGTGCCCCGGTCTGGGAGGATCCCGCATGCCGCGTAGCGGCTGGGCCCGTGAGCCGCGTAGTGGCTGGGCCTGTGGGCCGTGGCCGCTGAGCTTGCGCATCCGGCGCTCCGCAAATGGGAGAGGCCACAACAGTGAGAGGCCCGCATAACGCAAAAAAAAAAAAAAAAAAAAAAAAAAAAAAACCTAGAAACAAATAACAATAAAAACACGATGACCCAAAACCTATGGATGCAGCAAAAGCAGTTCTAAGAGGGCACTTTATAACAACACAACCCTACCTCAAGAAACAAGAAAAAAATCTCAAATAAACAACCTAACCTTACACCTAAAGCAATTAGAGAAAGAAGAACAAAAACACCCCCAAAGTTAGCAGAAGGAAAGAAATCATAAAGATCAGATCAGAAATAAATGAAAAAGAAATGAAGGAAACAATAGCAAAGATCAATAAAACTAAAAACTGGTTCTTCGAGAAGATAAATAAAATTGATAAATCATGAGCCAGGCTCATCAAGAAAAAAAGGGAGAAGACAAATCAACAGAATTAGAAATGAAAAAGGAGAAGTGACAACTGACACTGCAGAAATACAAAGGATCATGAGAGATTACTACAAGCAACTCTATGCCAATAAAATGGACAACCTGGAAGAAATGGACAAATTCTTAGAAAAGCACAACCTTCTGAGACTGAACCAGGAAGAAATTGAAAATATAAACATACTAATCTCAAGCACTGAAATCGAAACTATGATTAAAAATCTTCCAACAAACAAAAGCCCAGGACCAGATGGCTTCACAGGTGAATTCTACCAAACATTTAGAGAAGAGTTAACACCTATCCTTCTCAAACTCTTCCAAAATATAGCAGAGAGAGGAACACTCCCCAACTCATTCTACAAGGCCATCATCAGGCTCATACCAAAACCAGACAAAGATGTCACACAAAAAGAAAACTACAGGCCAATATCACTGATGAACATAGATGCAAAAATCCTCAACAAAATACTAGCAAACAGAATCCAACAGCACATTAAAAGGATCATACACCATGAGCAAGTGGGGTTTATCCCAGGAATGCAAGGATTCTTCAATATACACAAATCAATCAATGTGATACACCATATTAACAAACTGAAGGATAAAAACCATATGATAATCTCAATAGATGCAGAAAAAACTTTGACAAAATTCCACACCCATTTATGATAAAAACTCTCCAGAAAGTAGGTATAGAGGGAAGCTACCTCAACATAGTAAAGGCCATATGACAAACCCACAACCAACATTGTTCTCAATGGTGAAAAACTGAAACCATTTCCTCTAAGATCAGGAATAAGACAAGGTTGCCCACTCTCACCACTGTTACTAAATATAGTTTTGGAAGTTTTAGCCACAGCAGTCAAAGAAGAAAAAGAAACAAAAGGAATCCAAATTGGAAAAGAAGAAGTAAAACTGTCACTGGTTGCAGATGACATGATGCTATACATAGATAATCCTAAAGATGCTACCAGAAAACTACTAGAGCTAAACAATGAATTTGGTAGAGTAGCAGGATACAAAATTAATGCACAGAAATCTCTTGCATTCCTATACACTAATGATGAAAAATCTGAAAGAGAAATTAAGGAAACATTCCCATTTACCATTGCAACAAAAAGAACCAAATACCTAGGAATAAACCTACCTAAGGAGACAAAAGACCTGTATGCAGAAAACTGTAAGACACTGATGAAAGAAATTAAAGATGATACAAACAGATGGAGGGATATACCATGTCCTTGGATTGGAAGAATCAACATTGTGAAAATGACTATACTACGCAAAGCAATGTACAGATTCAATGCAATCCCTATCAAACTACCAATGGCATTTTTCACAGAACTAGAATAAAAAATTTCACAATTTGTACGGAAACACAAAAGACCCCGAATAGCAAAAGCAATCTTGAGAAAGAAAAACAGAGCAGGAGGAATCAGGTTCCCAGTCTTCAGACTATACTACAAAGCTACAGTAATCAAGACAGTATGGTACTGGCACAAAAACAGATATATAGATCAATGGAACAGGATAGAAAGCACAGAGATAAACCCACACACATATGGTCACCTTACCTTTGATAAAGGAGGCAAAAGTATACAATGGAGAAAGGACAGCCTCTTCAATAAGTGGTGCCAGGAAAACTGGACAGCTACATTTAAAAGAATGAAATTAGAACACTTCCTAACACTGTACACAAAAATAAACTCAAAATGGATTAAAGACCTAAATGTAAGGCCAGACACTATAAAACTCTTAGAGGAAAACATAGGCAGAACACTCTATGACATAAATCACAGAAAGGTCCTTTTTGACCCACCTCCTAGAGAAATGGAAATAAAAACAAAAATAAACAAATGGTACCTAATGAAGCTTAAAACCTTTTGCACAGCAAACGACACAACTGACAAAGGATTAATCTCCAAAAAATACAAGCAGCTCATGCAGTGCAATATCAAAAAAAAAAAAAAAAAAACCAATCCAAAGATGGGCAGAAGACCTAAATAGGTATTCCTCCAAAGAAAATATACAAACACATGAAAAGATGCTCAGCATCACTAATCAGTAGAGAAATGCAAATCAAAACTTCAGTGAGGTATCACCTCACACTGATCAGAATGGCCATCATCAAAAAATCTACAAACAAATGCTGGAGAGGGTGTAGAGAAAAGGGAACCCTCTTGCATTGTTGATGGGAATGTAAATTGATACTGCCACTATGGAGAACATTATGGAGGTTCCTTAAAAAACCAAAAACAGAACTACCGTATGACCCAGCAATTCCACTACTGGGCATATACCCTGAGAAAACCATAATTCAAAAAGAGTCATGTACCAAAATGTTCATTGCAGCACTATTTACAATAGGCAGGACATGGAAGCAACCTAAGTGTCCATCGACAGATGAATGGATAAAGAAGATGTGGCACATATATACAATGGAATATTACTCAGCCATAAAAAGAAACGAAATTGAGTTATTTGTAGTGAGGTGGATGGACCTAGAGTCTGTCATACAGAGTGAAGTAAATCAGAAAGAGAAAAACAAATACCGTATGCTAACACATATATATGGAATCTAAAAAAAAAAAAAAGGTTCTGATGAACCTAGGGGCAGGATAGGAATAAAGACACAGACGTAGAGAATGGACTTGAGGACACGGGGAGGGGTAGGGGTAAGCTGGGACGAAGTGAGAGAGTAACACTGATGTTTATACACTACGAAATGTAAAATAGATAGCTAGTGGGAAGCAGCTGCATAGCACAGGGAGATCAGCTCGGTGCTTTGCGACCACCTAGAGGGGTGGCATAAGGAGGGTGGGAGGGAGACGCAAGAGGGAGGGGATATAGGAATATACGTATGCATATAGCTGATTCACTTTGTTATACAGCAGAAACTAACACAGCATTATAAAACAATTATACTCCAATAAAGGTGTTTAAAAAAAAAAAAAGTAAAAAAAAAAAAAGTAGTTCCTTTGAAGCCAAATTCACCCCAATTTTAGGGAAAGGGAAATGGAGACAGGTGCATTTGTCAATATGATAGACCCAACCAGATTGAACATGTGACTGTCAATATAAAAATTATTATATTTTGGTGTGTGTAAGGGTTATAGAGTGACTCAGTTTATCTGAATTCAAAGAATTCATAAAAAGAGGTTTCATTTGTGTGATGCTTTATAGTTAACTGTTTTTAAAGTTGCAGCAATGTTCACAACTCTGTGAAGATTATGTAATCCTTAATAAAAAGAGGAGAAAATGAAAAAAAAAAGTAGAAGTAGAATTCCCTGGTGGCGCAGTGGGTAAGAATCCGCCTGCCAGTGCAAGGGACATCGGTTTGATCCCTGGTCGGGGAAGATCCCACATGCTACGGAGCAACTAAGCTCGTGTGCCACAACTACTGAGTCTGCGCTCCAGGGCCTGTGAGCCACAACTACTGAGCCCCACTTGCTGCAACTACTGAAGCCCACATGCCTAGAGCCGGTGCTTGGAAGCAAGAGAAGCCACCACAACGAGTAGCCCGCACACGGCAAGGAAGAGTAGCCCCATGCTCACCGCACCTAGAGAAAGCCCACTCACAGCAACGGAGACCCAACACAGCCAAAAATAAATAAATAAAATAAATAAATTTATTTTTTTTAAAAAAAGAACATAGACCCTAGACTGTTTGAAACCAGAAGACTGGTGATGCTTGAAACTTCACTTTGATGCCAAGCAATCCGAGAATTGTCCACAAGCTGATCGCTCTCTGCTCCTTGAACACTATAAAACTCCTCACTACCCCCTCCAAGGTGGGTCACACAGTCTTGAGGGCATTAGCCCCCTGTGGCCCCTTTGCCTGGCAAAGCAATAAAAGCTACTCTTTTCCACTTCACCCAAAACTCTGACTCCGCGTTTCTATACAGCACCGATGAACAGAGTCTGAGTTTCGGCAACAGAATTTTATTATTCTGATATATTAACAGACGAATATATAATAACCTAGTGCATCCTTGCATTCCTGGCCATCTCCAGCTACCACTATAGGGGTCTGTTTCCTTTACCACGCTGCCCTTTAAGAGGTGATGGATGGAACTGAGCCAAACAGGAAGGCGGTTGCCCAGGGAAATTGAATAATTAAGTAACAGAGGCTCGATTCATTCACCATCAGTTTAGGTGGTGTCTTGAAAACTTTTGCTTTGGTAGGAGAAATTTGAGTTAGATGGGTTAACTGGACCATGACGTCGCCTCCTGTGGAGGGCAGTGAAAAACTCTGGCTATAATGGAAATATTCACGGTGCCAGTACAGTCATACAATTGCCAAATACCATCTTTCGGCCAGCTGCAAAGTAGCTGTTTACAGCATTCTTTCTCCCGCCCCACGTTCTACTGGAGGACTCCATTTCCCAGCATTCCTCTGCCCTCAGAGACCTTAGGCCTAGAGGAGCGTGAGCCGCAGTGGTTTCTGGGAAATGCAGTTCAGCTGCGGAGCGCAGTTTAAAGAACCAGGACTTGAGGTTCCGAGACAGCGACCGCGCAGGCGCCTTCCAGGGCCCGAAGGAGGGCGGGAAGGCCTGGACGCCGTGCATAACCCGCGGAGGCGCACAGGTGAGTTCCGAACTGGCGGACCCGAGAGGCTGCCGGTGGGTGTGGGCTGACTGAGGCAGGGGCGCAGGAGGCGGACCGAGTCTGCCTGGGTGGGAGGGGAAGGGCGCTGTGGGCGGCGCCCCGCCCTCTCCTGTCACTTGTGAGGCTGCCCCAGAGCCCCACTGCCATCGACTCAGCGCACAGGAATTGGGAGCCCGCTGTTTTCCAGGAGTCTAGCCGAGTGCGGATCTGCGGCCATTTCCCAGGAGGGAGAATGTACCTTTTCCTCACTTACCAGGTGAAGAACAGGCAAGGGAGGTTCCATGGCTTCTTCCAGATCACAGTGCCGATGAGTTGTCGACATGGTGTGAAACCAGGGATGTCTGACCCGAAAGCCCTAGCCCCTCTGGGTCTCATCTCCCCTCTCTAATCTCCCACCACCACCCCAACCCCCATTCTGCCTCTCTCTCTCTCTCCCTGGGTCTCTGCTTCTCTTTCTCTGTGTCTGTCCCCTTCTCTCTGGGCCTCTGTGTGCCCCCAGCCGCCATAAGTCTGTGTGTTTTTTCTAAAAACAGTCATTTTCTTCCAAAACCATTGCACTATGCTCACATCAGGAAATGAACATCCATACAATACTATTGATTAGCTAATCTGCAGGACTTTTTCAGATTTTGCTAATTGTCCCAATAATGTCCTTAATAGCAAAAGAAAATCCCGTGTCATGCATTGCATTCGTTGTCATCACTTTAGTCTCCGTTAACCTGGAACAGTTGTTCAGTCTTTCTTTGACCTTCATGATCTTAGCAATTCTGAAGATTGCAGAGCATGTACTTCTAGAATGTCCCTCAGTTTGGATGTGTTGGTTGTTCCCTTCTGATTAGATTTAGGATACATGCTTTTGGCAGGAATACCTAGGAATGATGCTGTGTCCTTAACAGAGCAGGAGCCTGTGATGTCTGCTTGCCCATCACTGGTTACATTGGCCTCGATCACTTGGCTAAGGTGGCATCTGCTAAGTTTCTCCCCTTTAAAAAGTTATCCTCGGGCTTCCCTGGTGGCGCAGTGGTTGAGAATCCGCCTGCCGATGCGGGGGACGCGGGTTCGAGCTCTGGTCCGGGAAGATCCCACATGCTGCAGAGCAACTAAGCCCGTGCGCCACAACTACTGAGCCTGCGCTCTACAGCCCGGGAGCCACAACTACTGAGCCCGTGTGCCACAACTACTGAAGCCTGCGTGCCTAGAGCTCGTGCTCCGCAACAAGAGAAGCCACCGCAATGAAAAGACCACGCACCGCAACGAAGAGTAGCCCCTGCTAGCCGCGACTGGAGAGAGCCCACGCGCAGCAATGAAGTCCCAATACAGCCAAAAATAAATAAATAAATTAAATAAATTAAAAAAAAATTATCCTCTTCGTTTTGTAATTACAGTAGATCCCATTATCCTCAGAGGGTACATTCCAAGACCCCCAGTGGATGGCTGAAATCTTGGATAGTACTGAACCCTCTATATACTGTTGACCTAAAGAATAAAGCAGCGGGTTATTTTACCAGCAAAATGGGCTTATTCAGGAACAGCAAAGAATTGCAATTCGGGACAAGCAGGCTATAGCAAAAGCCATAGGAAGTCCAACAAACAAGAGAGGAACTTTATCTTATAGAGAAAAAAAAAACACACACACAGGAAATTGAGAGGAGTTCTTTTGAATGAAAGTCCATTAGAGAAAAGTGAGAATTCACAGTGGTGATGGTTTCTCATTGACCTAGCTGCTGCGGTAGTTGATTTCTTGTAGGGGATGCAGTGAAAATCTTTTCTGGTTGGGGACTATAATAGATGGTTCTTTCCTGCTGCAGCTTCTTCCATTAGGGCCTGTGATGGATGTGGAGTGGTGCTGCTTGAGAACTCCCCCTCCTGGCCTCCCAACTCCACTTTTTAAATAATCTGATCTAATCTAATCTAATTTAATTTAATTTTTGGCTGCGCCACGCGGCATATGGGATCTTACTTCCCTGAACAGGGATCGAACCTGCGCCCCCTACATTGCAAGCATGGAGTCTTAACCACTGGACCGCCAGGGAAGTCCCCCAACTCCACTTTAAATGAGGTTCACCTTTATTAATTTTCACAGTTTTTTTCTAAACATTCGTACCTATGATAAAATTTCATTTACAAATTAGGCACAGTAAGAGATTAACAATAATAACTAATAATAAAATAGAACAATTTTAAGAATGTACAGTAATAAAAGTTTTGTGAATGTGGGCTCTCTCAAAAAATCTCATTGGACAAATTTATGCCTCTTCTGGAAAGCACTTATGCTTATGCGCTGTGGCTCTAACTTTTGCAGTTTGTTGGGGGTTTTTTGTTTTTTTGTTTTTTTGGCCATGCAGCTTGTGGGATCTTCCCCGACCTGGGATTGGACCTGGGCCATGGCAGTGAAAGCGCTGAGTCCTAACCACTGGACCACCAGCAAAGTCCTGAATTTCTTTTTCTTTCATCACAGTTTCACAGATAGAAGATTCATTCTTACCGTAGATCTTAGCAACCTCAGCATATGATTTTTTTTCTTTTGTTTTTAAAATTTTATTTATTTTTGGCTGTGTTAGGTCTTCGTTGCTGTGCGCAGGCTTTCTGTAGTTACGGCAAGCGGGGACTACTCTTCATTGTGGTGCGGTGGCTTCTCTTGTTATGGAGCACAAGCTCTAGGCGCGCGGGCTTCAGTAGCTGTGGCCCGCGGGCTCAGTACTTGTGGCATGCGGGCTCTAGAGCGCAGTCTCAGTAGTTGTGGCACACGGGCTTAGTTGCTCTGCGGCATGTGGGATCTTCCCAGACCAGGGCTCGAGCCCGTGTCCTCTGCATTGGCAGGCGGATTCTTAACCACTGAACCACCAGGGAAGTCCCGGCAGACAGATTCTTGACCACTGCGCCACCAGGGAAGTCTGATATTTTTTTCAGTCTTTATTGAGATCTCTTACCTTTTCACTTAAAGGAAGCACTTTACAGCTTCTCTTTGGCATATTCGAATTACCAGCATCATTACTCTTGCACTTTGGGGCCATTACTAAGTAAAATAAGGGTTACTTGAACCCAAGCACTGTGATACCGCGACAGTCCATCGAGACAACTACTAAGTGACTATGGGGCAGGATACGCTGGACAAGGGGATGATTCATGCCGCAGGTGGGATAGAGCGGGACGGCGCAAGATTTTATCACGATACTCAAATTGTGAATTGTTTCTTTATGGAACTTTCCATTCAGTGTTTTTGGACCACAGTTGACCTCAGGTAACTGAAACCGTGGAAACTGAAGCCGCGGATAAGGGGGCCCTACCGTAGTAAGTGACTCATGAGGAGGTGGTTAAGCCTCTGTTCCTCATCAAAATTTCACCCACTGGTTTCAGCCCTCAGGTGGGTGCGTTCCTGTGTAGCTGGATGTACGTGCAGCCTGTTTGCCTGGAAGCACGTGAGGCTCTGAGTCTTTATTTCCGGACCGTGTTAGTTTCCCATTTCTGCTCTAACAAATTACCAGAAACTTAGTGGCTTCAAACAATACAGAGTAGTGGGCTTCCCTGGTGGCTCAGTGGTTGGGAGTCCGCCTGCCAATGCAGGGGACGTGGGTTCGTGCCCCGGTCCGGGAAGATCCCACATGCCGCGGTGCGGCTGGGCCCGTGAGCCATGGTCGCTGGGCCTGCGCGTCCGGAGCCTGTGCTCCGCAATGGGAGAGGCCACAACAGTGAGAGGCCCGGGTACTGCAAAAAAAAAAAAAAAAAAAAAAAAAAAAAAAAAACAATACAGAGTAGTATTCTCTTACAGTGCTGGAGGCCAGAAGTCTGAACTGGTTTTCACTGGGCAGCAATCAAGGTGTCAGCAGAGCCGTGCTTCCTTCAGAGGCTCTAGGGGAGAATCCATTTCCTGGCCTTTAGCAGTTTCTAGAGGCTCCTTGCATCCCTTGGCTCGTGGCCCCTTCCTTCACCTTCAAAGCCAGAGGCATAGTGCCTTGTCTCTCTGACTCTGCTCCTCTTTACTTCTGTCACATGGGCTTCCCCTCCGTGTCAGATCTCCCTCTGCCTCCCTCTTATAAGGACACTTGTCATTACATTTAGAGTCCACCCAGATAATCCAGGATCATCTTCCCATCTCAAGATGCTTAACTTGAGAGGCAGTGTTCCAGGCTGGGGTTACAGTCCTGGCCAAAGACTCAAACTAGTGTTTTTTATCTACCTTGCAGTGTATGGGGCTTTCCAGAGCCCACAGATATCAATCCCTCCAGGCAGCCTGTGGAAAGGTCACATATTTAACTTGGTTTTTCTAAGAACTTGCTGGGGCTTTGAGCTCACAGCCTGGCTTTGTTACAAATGTTACAAGTGGGTGTGGTCTGCACACAGCCCGCTCTGCTCTGAGTCAGGAGAGGCTGGCTGCATTCAGGAACTCACCACCCCCCCAAAAAGGAAAAAAAAGATGCTTAACTTAATCACATCAAAAGTTCATCCCAGGCCTTCCCTAGTGGCGCAGTGGTTAAGAATCCGCCCACTAATTCAGGGTCCATGGGTTCAAGCCCTGGTCTGGGAAGATCCCACATGCCGCGGAGCAACTAAGCCCCAGCGCCACAACTACTGAGCCTGTGCTCTAGAGCCTGTGAGCCACAACTACTGAGCCTGCACGCTTAGAACCCGTGCTCCACAAGAGAAGCCACCACAATGAGAAGCCCGCGCATGCAACAAAGAGTAGCCCCCACTCACCGCAACTAGAGAAAGCCTGAGCGCAGCAAAGAAGACCCAAAGGCAGCCAAAAATTTAAAAATTAATTAATTGTTTTAAAAAGTTCATCCCAGGAATATCTTTTTTTTTTTTACATCTTTATTGGAGTATAATTGCTTTACAATGGTGTGTTAGTTTCTGCTTTATAACAAAGTGAATCAGTTATACATATACATATGTTCCCATATCTCTTCCCTCTTGCTTCTCCCTCCCTCCCACCCTCCCTATCCCTCCCCTCTAGGTGGTCACAAAGCACCGAGCTGATCTCCCTGTGCTATGCGGCTGCTTCCCACTAGCTATCTATTTGGTAGTGTATATATGTCCATGCCACTCTCTCACTCTGTCACAGCTTACCCTTCCCCCTCCCCATATCCTCAAGTCCATTCTCTAGTAGGTCTGTGTCTTTATTCCTGTCTTACCCCTAGGTTCTTCATGACATTTTTTTCCCTTAAATTCCATATATATATGTTAGCATATTGTATTTGGCTTTCTCTTTCTGACTTACTTCACTCTGTATGACAGACTCTGAGTCCATCCACCTCATTACAAATAGCTCAATTTCATTTCTTTTTATGGCTGCGTAATATTCCATTGTATGTATGTGCCCATCTTCTTTATCCATTCATCCGATGATGGACACTTAGGTTGTTTCCATCTCCAGGCTATTGTAAATAGAGCTGCAATGAACATTTTGGTACATGACTCTTTTTGAATTATGGTTTTCTCAGGGTATATGCCCAGTAGTGCATCCCAGGGATATCTTTTGGGACCATTATTCAGCCCACCACCTGGTCTATGTCCAGGCCTGTCTCCCTCACAGGCAGGAAGTCCCTCGAGGGCAGGATCACATCTCGCTCATCTCTCTGCCCTCAGAACCCCAAATGGAGCCTGTTACTCACATGGGGCACAGAGCATGTTTGACGAATGAATGGGGGTGAGCACAGTCTGAGCACCGACTTCTCTTTGTAAAGGATTCTTCAACTTCATCTCAACAGCTGGAATCCTTCTTTAAATGACATCTTAAGCAGGAGTCCAGGATCCTTGGATACTGCTTGGATTTTAGGACAGATAGAAGGAGCTCTGCAAAATGTGGTCCATCCACACAATGGAATATTATTCAGCCATAAAAAGGAATGAGACACTGATTACATGCTGTAGCATGGATGATCCTTGAAAACATTGTGCTGAATGAAAGAAGCCAGACACAAAATGTCACATATGGTATGGTCCCATTGATATGAAATGTCCAGAATAGGCAAATCCATTGAGACAGAAAGGTTAGTGGTTATGATGGGGGGCTGGCATGGGGGAAGGGAGATTCAGGGGTAACTGATTAAGTACAAGGTTTCCCTTTAGGACGATGATGAAAATGTCCTGCAACTAGATAGCAGTGATGGTTGCACACCGTTGTGACTGTATTAAATGCCACTGAATTGTATATATTCAAATGGTTAAAATGGTATATTTTCTGTGTTTTACCACAATTTAAAAATTATAAGACACTACTGTTTATAAGATAGATAACCAACAAGGACCTACTGTATAGTACAGGGAACTCTACTCAATATTCTGTAATGACCTATAAGAGAAAAGCATCTAAAAAAGAATGAATATATGTATATGTGTAACTGATTCACTTTGCTGTACACCTGAAACTGACACAACATTGCAAATCAATTCTACTCCAATAAAATTAAAATTTTTAAAAATAAATAAAATTTATAAGAAAAAAAAGGAGGGGTTGGCTCTGGGGGCAGACTTCTGGGTTTGAATCTCACTCTGACACTTGACGTCTCTATGACCTTGAGCAATGGCCGTGGCCTCGTGTGCTTGGATTTCCTCATCTGGGGATAACTGTAGTTACTTCTCCAAGAGCTGCTGTTTGGGTGCAGTGAGCTGAACCCCTTGATTACTAGTGGTGATCACTACAGAATGGGGGCCTCGGGACTTCCCTGTTGGTGCAGTGGTTAAGAATCCCCCTGCCAATGCAGGGGACATGGGTTCGAGCCCTGGTCCGGGAAGATCCCACGTGCCGCAGAGCAACTAAGCCCACGCGCCACAACTGCTGAGCCTGTGAGCCACAACTACTGAGCCCGCGTGCCTCAACTATCGAAGCCCATGCACCTAAAGCCCATGCTCCACAATGAGAGAAGCCACCGCAATGAGAAGCCCGCTCACTGCAACGAAGAGTAGCCCCTGCTCGCTCCAACTAGAGAAAAGCCCACGCATAGCAACAAAGACCCAATGCAGCCAAAAATAAATAAAATAAAATAAAATTATATATATATAACAAAAGAACGGGGGCCTCAGGCACCCTGCCCTGAGCCTTTGCTTTGGCTCTCAGGAGACCAGGGGCCCCTCTGTCATGGGGCATCTTTGGCAAAGTGTCTGTCTGTCTAGGCCAGAACTGACCCCCTCTCTGCTCCATCTCCCTCCTGTAGATTTGCAGACTTAGGCCTGGTCCTTTCTTCTGGAGGTGCATGCCTGGGACCCAGCAATGGCCATCAGGACCCTGACGGACAAGGGCCAGGTTAGTCTGGGCTCCCTCTTCCCGGAGATGACTTTGTGGACCCGATGGCTTTCCCTGTCTCTGCCTGTGCCAAGATCTGCCCCTCCCAATACTGGGAGAGATGCGGTGATGGGAGTTTCTCTGGGACTGGGAGTTGTGGGGTCTGGGGGCAGGATTCTCTGAGATAGAACATTATGACACGGTCTAAAAATCAATCATCTGACGCTCAGCAGCCTTTTGGTTACCAAGTGAAGTGGACAGTGGATGGTTTTGCTTCATCCTGAGCCTTATTCTTGGAATCAGGAGTGGAGATTGGGATCAGAGTTGGAGTGTGGGATGGAGTGCGACTTATGAGTAGCTCCGACATACAATGACTGGTAGTTTGTTGTGTTTTTTTTTGGCCGCGCCGCGCAGCATGCAGAAATTCCCCAACTAGGGATTGAACCTGTGCCCTCCTGCACTGGAAAAGCGGAGTCTTAACCACCGGACCACCAGGGAAGTCCGGTAGTTTTTTAAAAGTGTTTCTCAGGGCTGTCATGTACAGGTGTGTAGGTTACATACTGCACAAGGGTTCCTCATCTCAGTGGCATGATTTGCATCTTCCACCTCCTACGTCGGTATATTGATTACAGCAATTTAAACGCAGATGGCAGTCAACTGTCACATGCTAGAAATAATTGGTGTATTAAAACAATTTTCCAACAGATGGCAGTAAAGAGTCATGTGAATGCGGCGGGCCTTGTTCTACTTTCTACCAAGGTGCCTGTGGGCTAACGGCTGCCCTACCTAGACATTTTACATTCCCATGGGCCGGTTTAATTCAGTCGTCCCAAATCTGCCAAGTCAGAACGTTCCAGCGCAGGGAACAAGTGGTAGGCTCTTGACCCATGACCTGTCCCACCCCAGAGTTCTGGAAAGACGTGCCTGTCCATGATATAAAATTGGCCCTTGCAGGAATCGGTGACCTTCAAAGACGTGGCTGTGGACTTCACCCTGGAGGAGTGGGGCCAGCTGGGGCCTGGCCAGAGGGAGCTGTATCGGGATGTGATGCTGGAGAATTACCAGAACGTTCTCTCGCTGGGTGAGGCCCTGCCCCCTGCCCTCCCAGGAAGAGGCAGGATGCCCCCTTCAGCCCTCGTCTCCTCCATGCCCACCCACTGCTTAACTGTGGGCATTCACGGGGGTCCTCTCTGCTCCTCTCACCGGACCCTCCTGGGCGGCCCCTGTCCATCTCTCTGTCTCTCTGCTGGCTTCTCCCAGAGTCCCAGCATCCCCGAGAGCCCCAAGTCCTCTGCCTGTCCCACAAAATCTTCAGCCTGTGCCCCGGCCCTCTTCTTTTTTAAAAAAAATTTTATTGTAGTTGATTTACAATGTGGTATTAATTTCTTCTGTACAGCAAAGTAACTCAGGTATACATACATATATATTCTTTTTCATGTTCTTTTCCATTATGGTTTATCACAGGATATAAATATATTATTGAATATATTTCCCTCTGCTATACAGTAGGACCTTGTTTAACCATCCTATATATAATAGTTCGTCTCTGCTAATCCCAAGCTCCCAATCCATCCCTCCCCCACCCCTCCCCCTTGGCAACCACAAGTCTGTTCTCAATGTCTGTGAGTCTGTTTCTGTTTCGTAGATATGTTGATTTGTGTCATATTTTAGATTCCACATATAAGTGATATCATATGGTATTTGTCTTTCTCTTTCTGGCTTACTTCGCTTAGTATGAAAAACTCTAGGTCCATCCACGTTGCTGCAGACGGCATTATTTCATTCTTTTTTATGGCCAAGTAGTATTCCATTGTATATATGTACCACATCTTCTTTACCCATTCATCTATTGATGGACCCTTAGGTTGCTTCCACATCTTGGCTATTGTGAATAGTGCTTCTATGCACATACGGGTGCATGTTTTTTTTTTTTTTTTGCGCGATACATGGGCCTCTCACTGTTGTGGCCTCTCCCTCTGCGGAGCACAGGCTCCGGACGCGCAGGCTCAGCGGCAATGGCTCACGGGCCTAGCCGCTGCGCAGCATGTGGGATCTTCCTGGACCGGGGCATGAACCCGTGTCCCCTGCATAGGCAGGCGGACTCTCAACCCCTGCGCCACCAGGGAAGCCTTTTTTTTTTTTTTTTTTTAAATTTTTATTGGAATATAATTGCTTTACAATGTTGTGTTCATTTCTGCTGTACAGCGAAGTGAATCAGTTATACGTATACATACATCTACTCTTTTTTAGATTTCCTTCCCATTTAGTTCACCACAGAGCACTGGGTAGAGTTCCCTGTGCTAAACAATAGGTTCTCATTAGTTATCTATTTTATACATAGTAGGGTATGCGTGTATCTTTTTGAATTAGAGTTTTCTCTGGATATATGCCCAGGAGAGAAACCACATTGTTTTGAACAAACAGTTCAGGCACAGGGAGCCCCTCTTATCAGTTAGAGAGTTCTGGAACCCTTCTGAAACCCAGGTTCCCAGATGCCAGCAAGGGCAACCTTGCAAGCAGGCCTTGCCAACGAGAGCAGTCAGCCTGCTGTGTTAAACCCTTTTCTGCACAATCTGCACATACAGATGAGGTCCCCTTAGTCTGCCCCCTGAGCTTCAATCTGTGCAGCTGGTGGCCTGCAGAATACCTCCCTGGGGAGATCCCATGCTCCCTGTCCCCACTGAGCTCCCCGTATCCCCCTGGACCCACTCCTCCTCCGGTTCCCGCATCTCAGGGACAGTTTCTGCCCATCCAGTCACCAGGCCAGTCCTGGGCATGGCCTGTACCCACTCCTTCATACCCTTATGTGACCTGGCCCCTGCCCACCTCCTCAGTGTTACCCCCTTCCATTCTCTTCCTCCTCCTGCTTCTCCATTTAAGGTGGGAGCGATTTTTCAGCATGTTTGCTCACAGGAATCATCATTAGGGAGTATGTTTGTTTCCTAGGGCGGCTGTACCAAATTATCACAAACCTGGGGACTCACAATATCAGAAATGTATTCTCTCACAGTTCAGGAGGCCAGGAGCGCAAAACCAAGGTGCAGGCAGGGCCGGGCTCCTTCTGAAGACTCCCGGGGAGAGTCCTTCCTGGATTTCTCCAGCGTCTGAAGACTCATGGCATTCTTGGCGTTCTTTGCCCTGTACCTGCATCACCCCAATCTTTGCCTCTATCTTCACCTGGCCTTTTGCCCTCCAAATGTGTCTGTGTGTCTCTCCTCTTCTTATAAGGACACCAGTCATTGGATTTAGGGCCTACCCGAATCCAGTAGGACCCCATCTTAACCATTTACATCTGCAAAGCCCCTCTTTCCAAATCAGGCCACATGCTGAGGTTCCTGGGGGCGTAATATTCCCCCATTGCAGGAAGAGAGGAATTAGTGATCTCAAAGACAGCAGGCGTGAAAAAGTCAATAGAAACAGATGAGATGAATTTTAGTAATCTGTTTTGTTGCACCCAGCCTAGCCAAAATATGATCATTTAGGCACATGTTGACATCATAATCAATCTATGAATTATTAGTGAGATTGTTTCCTTTTTTCTCCATATCAAGTCCTTGAAATGCTATGTGTATTTTTCACTCAACTTGAACACAGAGCTGGAGCCTTAAACAGTGACGTCAGGGCTCAGGCTCTCTCTGGAATGTAGTAGGCGCTCAATAAACGAGTCTTGCAGATCTTCTAATCATTAGGTGTCCAATGTATGCATCTCCCCTGCAGACCCAGGGCTTGGGGCCCAGCCCTGAGGCCTCCCTGTGACTGCGGCACCCATGGCCAAGTCTCACATGTTTTTCAGGGGCAGGGCTTCCTGAGTCCAAACCCGACGTGATCTCCCGTCTGGAGCGAGGGGAAGAGCCTAGGATGGAGAGGAGAGAAGCCTGGCGAGTTACCTGTTCAGGTGGGTGAGGATGTCCAGCAGATGCGAGCTGTCTTCCTACCCTCCATCTGTCATGATCAGTGACGGTCGTTTGAGAGTGAGGGAGTGTACCATACAGGCCATCACTGTGGGTGCTGGGTTCAAATCCCAGCTCCACCGCTTCCTGGCTGTGTGACCTTCAGGCAAGTCATTTAGCTCCTCTGTGCCTCAATTTCCTCATCTGCAAAATGGGGTCAATAATAGCACCTGGGGTTGGGAAGAATAAGTGAGTTAATACATACAGAGGGCACCCAGAACCCCCTGCTCAGAATAGGCTACGATGGGGAGTTCCCTGGCAGACTCTGGGCTTTCACTGCTGTGGGCCCAGGTTCAATCCCTTGGTTGGGTAACTAAGATCCCATAAGCCACGCAACATGGCCAAAAAAAAAAGAAGAGGCTACAATGGTTATCGTTATGATTATTTATTGGAAATCACTTGTGTAAGAGACCCAGAAGTGGGATCTGGCCTGACGTGTTGGGGGACAGGAAGAGGCCAGATTTCTGCCCCTACTGGCCCATGACCTCATCAGAGGAGGGAATTGAAGCATCCTTTTTTCCATCACTTGTCCATCCTGTTGTGGGGCCAGTACTTACCCCTTCCTACCCCCTCACTCACCATAGCCCATCAGGCCCCAGTCTTGTCCCTCCTGCCCCCTCTCTTTGCCCATTCCCCACCCCACCCCCCGCCAACAGCCTTGGCTCAGCCCTTAGCGACCCTCACCCCAGCCTCCTCCCTGGCCTCCCAGCCTCCAGTCTTCTGGTTCATCTCACACACAGCCCCAGATCCCGTCCCTCCCCTGCTCATAGCCCTCATGTGTCTCCCCAGTGCCCCTGAGACAAAGTCCTAGCCGCACACCTGGCACTCAAGGCCCTGCGTGATCCAGCCTACTCTGTCTCTGGCCTCATCTCTCATCACCATCCACCCGTGTTGGTACCTCACGCCCTGACCTCACTCCCTGAAGTGCCTGTTCCTCCCTGAACTTGAATGTGTGTTCCCACCTTTGGGCTTGTGCACATGCTGTTCCCTCTGCCTGGAACACCCTTCCCTGCTTTGTCTGCTTGGCAGACACCTTCATGATCCTCAAGGCTACAGGTCACCTCTTCCAGGAGGCCTTCCCTGACTTCCAGGCTGAGTGACCTGCCCCTTCTCAGTGCTTTCACAGCTCCTTGCTTGAGCTGCTATTACTGCACTTGTTCATGTGGCAGTTAAGAGTGTGGGCTCTGGGGGCTTCCCTGGTGGCGCAGTCGTTGGGAGTCCGCCTGCCGATGCAGGGGACACGGGTTCGTGCCCCGGTCCAGGAAGATCCCACATGCTGCGGAGCGGCTGGGCCCGTGAGCCACGGCCACTGGGCCTGCGTGTCCGGAGCCTGTGCTCCGCAACGGGAGAGGCCACAACAGTGAGTGGCCCGCGTACCGCAAATTCGCCTTTGTGAAGGTGAGGGGTTAAAAAATAATATACGAGACAAATAAACATTCTCTCTTTCAACCAAAAAAAAAAAAAAAAAAAAAAATTTTAAAAAAAAAAAAAAAAAAAAAAAGAGTGTGGGCTCTGGAGCCAGACTCTCTGAGTTCAAATCCCAGCTCTGCCACTGTCAGGCCGTGTGACTGTGGGTAAGTGACTTAAGCTCTTGGTGCTTATCTGTCAAGTGGGGACATTGACTGGGGACACTGATAGTACCCGATTCACTGAATTTCTTTTGGGGACTGAATTGGAGAACTCTGGGCTCTAAGACTCAAGTGGATTTCCCTGGGTGAAGACCTCTCCCATGTGTCTCCGAAGTTCACATCAGTAGAAAAAAGCACATCCAAGTGACACTTGCAGAGAGAGGCTGACATGGAAGCCCTCACATCATCTCTCTAGCCTTCACCTACATACATATTTGTTACACACTTTGCTGTAAGAAATTTTAGCTGTGCATACAACTTGTTGTTCAGTCATGTAAATCCTTCCAGAAAAATCACCAAATTAGTGGATGGTTGTGGGATCACCCCAAACAGAGACATAGCAACTAAATGCTCTGCAGGATTTTGAAAATAAGCCTGTTGTCATTGGATTAGGCAGTGGTTTCTTAGATATGACATCAAAGGAACAAGCAAGAAAAGAAAAAATAAATTGGACATCATCAAAATTTAAAACTTTTGTGCTTCAAAAGACACTATAAAGAAAATGAAAAGGCAACCCACAGAAAGCAAGAAAAATTTTGTAAATTATATGTCTGATAAGGGACTGATCCTTCTTACAACTCAACAATAAAAAGACAAATAATCCAGTTTAAAATGGGCCAAAGATCTCAGTAGCCGTTTCTTCAAAGACACACAAATGATCAGTAAGCATATGAAAAGATGCTCGATATCATTAGCACATATCTGCTACATGACCAGCCGTGGTGAAGACCCCAAATCAGGCACCAGACGGGCATCATGAATCTTCCATTTACAGTAAACAATGCTGGGACTTCTTGGGCAGTCCACTGGTTAAGACTGCGCGCTCCCAATGCAAGTGGCGTGGGTTCAATCCCTGCTCGGGGAGCTAAAATCGCACATGCCACGTGGCCAAGAAAATATTGATTTTCTTTTTTAAATCCCAGCAAATTATACAGTAAACAATGCTGACAGCCTAGTACATTTTGACCCATGGTCTTGAGCACACAGAAAAAGATCATTAACCAGTAATTATGTAAAATACCAGGAATTCAATTCTCAGAGCTTAGCTAAGGGTCATTGCCATGGTTACAGAGATAAAAACTGAGTAAAGTGGACCTTCTGTGTTAACTCTTGCCCTGCACATGTCCATCAACATAGTGTGAGAATGCTTCTACCATGCTCGTTTGCCAACATTGGATATTTTTAATATTTTCCAATGTAAAAAGTGTCAAATGGCATCTGAGAAATTTGACTTTTTAGACTATTACTGATGTTGAGCATCTTTTTCACATATTTATCAGCCACTTGTTTTT
>NW_006790237.1:1467278-1489181 GCF_000442215.2 Lipotes vexillifer | reverse complement strand
ATTCCTGCTTCACTATTTCATTAGATTGTTTCTCTTTTTCTTATCGATTTGTGAAAATGTATTACACATATGGCTAAGAAACCACTGTGCATATAAACTGCTTTGCAACTCATTTTTTTGCATGTTTAGAATATACTGAGACCATTCTTCCGTGTCACAACATGAATCTATCTACCTCATGCCTTTAGAACTAGCAATATAAACTTTGAAATCTTTCTTTTTAAGATTACAATGTCAGGGAATTCCCTGGCGGTCCAGTGGTTAGGACCCTGCACTTCCACTGCAGAGGACACAGGTTCCATCCCTGGTTGGGGTACTAAGATCCCACAAGCCGCACAGCCAAAAAAAAAAAAAAAGATTACAATGCCAGATCTAAATAACCAGCTTCTTTTGTCCTGGGACAGATGAAGTTCATATTTTCCATTTCTTTCAGACTTGGAGACAAACTCTGAAACTACTCAGGAGACACTTCCAAAAAAGAGTATTTCCGAAGAGGTGGCTTCCCCAATGGGAAAGATGGAGGGCATTTTAAGGGCAGTGCTTGGAGACACCAAGTTGGGGGACTCCTGGACATGCGGCCGTCAACTGGAAGACCAGGGAAAGCAGGAGAGGCGTTTGAGATGGTTGTTTGCTACTCCCGAGGAAAACACCCATGGCGAGTTGAGACACTTCAGGCGGACCTCAGCTTTCATTGGGAAGCAAAGAGTGCCTGGGGGAGAGGATCCTCAGAAGTGGACCAGGTCAAGAAAGAGCCTGAAACACCAAAGGAGACCATTTAACTGCACGGAATGTGGGAAAGCCTTCATCTACCATTCGGATTATGTCCTACACCAGAGAATTCACACTGGAGAGAAGCCCTACAAGTGTAATGAGTGCGGGAAAGCATTCAGCAACAGTTCATATTTCATCCAGCACCACATCATCCACACAGGAGAGAAGCCCTACGCCTGCAACGAATGCGGTAAGACCTTTACCCAGAGCTCATCGCTTACTGAGCATCAGAGGATCCACACTGGAGAGAAACCCTACAAATGCAAGGAATGTGGGAAAGCCTTCACCCAGAGCTCCTCCCTCATCAAACACCAGCGATGCCATACTGGGGAGAAACCCTATAAATGCAACCAGTGTGGGAAGTTCTACTCCCAGGTGTCCCACCTCACCCGCCACCAGAAAATACACACAGGGGAGAAGCCCTACAAATGCAGTGAGTGTGGCAAGGCTTTCTGTCACACCTCCTCCCTGACTCAGCACCAGACAATCCACACTGGTGAGAAACCCTACAAGTGTAACGAGTGTGGGAAAACCTTCAGCCACAGCTCGTCACTGACCCAGCACCAGCGAGTCCACACTGGAGAGAAACCTTACGAGTGCCCCGAGTGTGGCAAAGCCTTCAGCCACAGTTCGTCCCTGACTCAGCATCAGAGAATTCATACTGGTGAGAAGCCCTATGAGTGTCATGAGTGCGGGAAGGCTTACACGCAGATCTCCCACCTCATGAGGCACCAGAGTGTTCACGTGGGGGAGAAACCCTATATATGTAATGAGTGTGGAAAGGCTTTCAGTCACACCTCCTCCTTTACTCAACACCAGACGATCCACACTGGTGAGAAACCCTACAAGTGTAATGAATGCGGGAAAACCTTCAGCCAGAACTCCTCGCTTATGCGCCACCAGAGAATTCACACCGGGGAGAAGCCCTATGAGTGTACAGTTTGCGGGAGAGCCTACACCCAGATTTCCCACCTCATCCAACACCAGAGGACTCACACTGGAGAGAAACCTTATGAGTGCAGTGAGTGTGGCAAAGCCTTCAGCCGGAGCGCCCATCTCATCGAGCATCAGAAGGTCCACACGGGCGAGAAACCCTATAAGTGTAAGGAGTGTGGGAAAACATTCAGTCACAACTCATCCCTAACTCAACATCAGAGGATTCACAGCGGCGAGAAACCCTACACCTGTAAGGAATGCGGGAAAGCCTTCAATCAAAGTATCCACCTCATTCAACATCAGAGGATTCATACCGGGGAGAGGCCATACAAATGTAAGAACTGTGGGAAAACCTATGCCCAGATTTCACACCTCATTCAACACCAGAAAGTTCATATGGGTGGCAAGCACTATGCATGTAAAGAATGCGGAGAGGATTTCAGCTGGGGTTCACACCTGGCCGAACATCAGAGACTTCACACTGTGCATGATGGCTATGTCCGCGGTAATTTTGAGAAAGCCTTTGCTTGGAACATGCAGCTTAGTGATCCTCAGAGAACTCATGCTGACTGGAGAGCCTGAGAATGAAACAAACTGGTGATTCTGCTGCTGGGTTCCGTTCAGCCTTCATCAGCAGTAGAAGCTTCTTCCCAGAGAGGAGCCATAACACTATATATTGAGAGAGTTGGTTCCTTTTTTGCCTCCTAGAAGGAGGATGGCACTGTTTATCACCAGCAGAGACAGCTTCTGATCATTTAAAGGGCGCCCCCCTAAAATCTAAGCTTCCCCCCCATTTCTCAACCCTACAACGTCCCTGGATGGTGGTAGGTATGGGGTGGTCTACATAGGATGCAACTTCATCTGGGATCTTTAATAAGGTCTCTCTGAGCTTTTAAAATTTATTCATCATGTGTTAAATTGGAGCCTGGAAATTCAAGAAAAAACAAATCACAGCTGGAAAGATTCATCTGTTAGAGTAAAAGTCACAAATATATGTAACTAAAGATAAATGCCAGGCAATTTTAGTTTCCTTTAAAACTTTAAGCTACAAATTTCACTGAAAAATCTGCAGTTGGCTTAAACATGGAATATGTTTCACATATTTCCAGCCATTTCTTATGTCCTATTGTTTCTGTCTTTTCCACTCCCAGGAATTGTGCTTTACAAAGTAATTGCCCTGTTAGACATCATTTTCTGATTTTAGTCATGCTCAAAAGGAGGTTTTTATTCCCTCATATTTTTGAAACATAGTATTTTCTATTAGAAAAATAATACATACACTTTTATAACAGGAAAATTTTTAAAGTAGAATAAGATAAGCTTATTTTAAAGGATAATTTGAAAAGTGTAGAGAACTATGAACTAAAATACCAATTCCCCATAATCCCACAGGCCAGAGAGACCCACTAGTCATTTTTGGGTGTATGTCTTTCTGGTTTCGTTTCACTCTGTATTCCATATCCATATTTTTTAATGTTGAAAATTTTGGATCATAAAACAAAAAGCTATATACTCACCTACAACTTGGCCATCCTCAGAAGTGAGGTTGTTTTGAATTTTTTCATCTTTCCTTCTGAATATCATTTTAAAATAAGTGTTACTTTATTTAATTGTAATTGGAAACAATTTTGGCTTCTCTGTTTTGCCCTCATTATACCATGATATTGTCCTTTGTCACCACGTAAACTCCATCCTCATCATTATTAGGGCTAATGATGTTTCATTGGTGGGCATAGAATAATCTATAAATCCATGCCCCCATTTAGACTTTGCTCTAAGCCCCAGATTGACACAGGTTATTCACCAATTTTCCCAGTTATGAATCATGTAATAATGAGCATTTCCATGCTAACTTCCTCTCTCCTTTTGGGGGGATTATTTCTCTAAGTCAAATTCCCAGGATGGGAATAACAGAATCAAGACTCTAACCATTTTCTTGGTTCCTGGAACATATCGTTAAATTGCTTTCTAAAGGGGCTGGACCTAATCTACCTGGAGCAAGCTAGGAAGTGAGGACTACAGTTCTGTTACATTATAACCAACACTGAACATCAATCATATAATGTTTCCCCATGTCCAACATATAAAATGGCTAGTGATTTCAGTAACTTACTGTGTGCCAATTTTGTGCTAAGTTCTTGGTACGTGTGAACTCCTTTCATTCTTCAAACAACCACATATGTTCAGGGCTGTATTATCCCATTTCACAGATGAGGACACCGAGGCATGCTGATGATGTAGACAAAGCCCCACAGCTATGAGGTCATGGAGCCTGAACTCAAGTTCAAGTAGTCAAGCTCCAGGAGCTATGCACTGAACTTCTACTGGGATTGAACACATTTCACATATAACATTTCCTTCTTAAAATAATGTTTATTATCTTATTATGAAAACCAATACATGCTTTTTATAAAAAATTTACAAGATCCAAGAAATCCGGAAGATTTTACACAAAGGCCAGTGCTACCCAGAGATAACTGTTAACATTTTGGTGTACTTCTGCTATTTTTAAAACAATCACAGTATTATAACGCTTTAATAAATCTGGGACATAGTTAATATACAGTTTAGCATACTTCTGTGTTTACTTAACTTTATATCACAGGCCCCTATCATTAAATATGATTTAGTGATATCATTAAATACCCACGTCATTAAATAATCTTTAACAACCTGATGTTTGGGGGCTTTGCATAGTTTGTGTTTAGTAGTAGCCAGTCCCCTGTTGGATACTTTGGTTGCTTCCAGTTTTTGACTTTTATAAACATCCCTTCTATTGAAGTCTTAGGCTGAGCACCCTACCAGCTCCCAAGTAGAATCCTGGCAGGGAGTCTGTGGGGTCAAAGAGAGAACATTTTAATGACCCCGTGCATGTAGTTAATGGCTTCCTGAAATTTCTGCATCTGATTGGCAGTGGATAGGACTGCATCTCACCAACATCATCACTGGTAGTTACCATGTTTAAAAGTCTTTGCTCAGGTATTTCTTCTGTGACTTCCTTCATGGTTGGTGAAATACTCATTTATTGTGAATAATTCAAACAACACAAAAATGAAAAACACTATGGCTCTCTATAAATCTTCATTCCAAAGAGTCTAGACTGTTTTCTGTTGTTTCTCCCTTTCTGTTGGTATGAAATATATATGTACATAAAATATTTATATGGCATAATCACAGACGTGATTTTAAGTGACTTTTTTCACTTGATATAATATGAATATTTTCCCATGACAATCAATCCAAAATATATATATAGTACATATTGTACAAAAATATATACACATGTATATATGTATATATATATATATATGTATCATCATTTGCCACTTTCAACAGCTGCATAATAGTTCATGCTAGAGTTTCTTGAATTTATTTAACCAAATTCTATTAATGGGCATTTGGGTTGTTTTATTTTCTTTTCCATCATTGGACATATATTATTTGACACTTGTGCAAATTATCTCCATAAGATGAATTCCTAGAAGTAAGCTTGTGGGATCATAGAATGTCCATGTTTAAAATTTTGATAGTTATTGCTAAATAATCCTCCAAAAAAGGATGACCCAATTTACAAAACTCCTGAAAGTGTACATGAGTGCCTATTTCTCTCTTCCACTTCCTTCACAAATACTCGGTATTAGTCTTTTATTATTTTTAACATTTCTCATCTAATAAGTAAAAATGTCCTATTGGTAGGGAGATTAATGATCTTCTTATGCCTTTATTGATGTTTTGCCTTCTTCAAATTGCTTATTTGTATATTTTGCCCATTTTTAATTGGGCTGCCTTTTTGTATTGATTTATAGGAGCAAGTCTATGTATTACATATACTAACTCTTTGGTATATACATTACTAATATTTTCTGCCAGTTTATTATTTCTCTTTCAGTTTTGTTTATGGTGTATTTTGCTATACAGAATTTTAAACTTTTTAGGTATTCAACTCTATCTGTATTTTCTTTTATAGTTCTTGGACCAGCTTCACACTAAGAAAAACCTGCCTCACCCCCCCCCCCAGGATTATGAAGAAAGTTCTATATTTTATTCTAGTACTGTTAGGATTTTTTAACAAGTAAATGTTTATTCCTTCTGCATTTTTATGGCTTATGGTATAAAATTTCAGTTCATAGAGGCCACCTGCATTCCTTGGCTTGTGGCCCCTTCATCCTCAAAGCCAGGAGTGTAGCATCTTTAAATCACTCATCCTAATATATTCCACCATATATGTAAATTTCTCAGCACACTTGGTCCACTCCCTTCTCGAAGATTCACCCCTCCTGTACTAACATACTGACGTAGAATAATTGAATTCTTAGTCTAAGAGAACCTAATTTTGAATCTTGCCTTTTCCATTGCCTTGCTGTCTAATCCAGTTTCTTCATATTTTAAATCAGAATAATAAGCTATATTACAAAAGATGTTTTAGGTTTCAAATAACAGAAAACTTAAGAGTTCAAACAAGAAAGACAGTTTACTAGCTCAAGTAGCCAAAAGGACCAAAACAAGGCATTCATCTTGTTTATCCTAGTACTTCAGGATGCCTTCAGTGGCAAGTAAGAGAAAACCCCAACTCAACCTCACAAACACTAGGAAGAAGAAATCTACAGGTAAGGCAAGCTCCACCTGCTATACATTAATATTTCCCTACAATTCACTTGAGATTTATATGGTTTTATTTCACAATTATCTTCTCAAATAATTATATTGCCTGATCACCTTTTCATTCCTATCTCAGCCACTTCCCTGTTTACTTCATAGTACTTACCGTAATTTCCTATTATAGGTCCCCTATTTACTGCCTGCTCTGACTCCCTGAAGGTAGGTCCTTTGTGTCTGTCACCACTATATCTCCAGCGCCTAGAGCACTGCCTGGAACGTGGTAGGTTCTCAGAAAATAGTCACTGACTGATTGATTTATTTCAAGCCTGAGCCATTCCCATCCCCACTTGCATGGTAAGAGAATGTTAGTTTCCCCACTCCCTCAAGGTAAGTATATCATACAGCTTTAAATTTTGGCCAGATATATAAATAAAGATAGCATTTTTCCTTTTTCTCTTGCTGGCGCTCTCCTACACATCCCTCAAAGCCTTATTCAAGACCCCTCCCCTGAGAAACCTTCTTCACATCAACTCTTTCAGTCCCGCCCTACCCAGTTTTTCTCCCTTCTTTGCTGTGACACATTTTTTCATTAAGTTTTATGAGCAAAGCACGCTGTTTTGTTGAGCATCCCTACTACTTAGAAACGCCTTTAAATAAGACCGCTTGGGACTTCCTTGGTGGTGCAGTGGTTAAGAATCCGCCTGCCAATGCAGGGAACACGGGTTCGAGCCCTGGTCTGGGAAGATCCCACATGCCGCGAAGCCCGTGCGCAACAACTACTGAGCCTGCGCTGTAGAGCCCGCGAGCCACAACTACTGAGCCCGCGTGCCACAACTACTGCAGCCCACGCGCCTAGAGCCCAAGCTCTGCAACAAGAGAAGCCACCGCAATGAGAAGCCCGCGCACGGCAAGGAAGAGTAGCCTGCACTCGCCGCAACTAGAGAAAGCCTGCGCAGCAACGAAGACCCAATGTAACCAAAAATAAATAATTTTATTTATTTATTTTATAAAATAAATAAAGAGGGCACCTCGCCTAGCGTCAGTGCTTAGACTGTTGTCATGAAGACAGGCTCCCGGAATTGACGGTTGCCCTGACAACGGACGCGCGGTGGTTAGCTTTCAGAACGCAGCCTGTGATTGGCCGAGAGGAAACGAACTGTGTAACCACCTTCTCCTTCACCACTCCGCCTACGGAAGATAGAAGAAGCCTTTGACACCGCTGTACCCAAAGCGGAGGCCGCCCCGGAACTCCAGGGTTTCCTCCGCCTTTGCCCTCAGAGAACCGTCGCCCTGAGGAGCCGGAATCCCGCGAGGACCTGGGAAATGTAGTTAGGGAGCCTGCGCAGGCGCAGAGGCATTCATGGCACAGGGGCTGCGCACTCTGCGGCACCGTCTTCGTGGGGACTGTCTGTGGGGGACCCACTCTCAGTCCAAAACCAAATTGCCAGGTACTTCAGGATACGAGTGTTCATGACACTCATTGTGTCCTCCCCGTCTTTGGCCAGAAGAGAGGCTCGGAGCGGTCTCGGAGTCTTAGGCCATCTAGAGCAGGGGTTCCCAACCCTCTGGCCGGTGTACCCACCAGTCCATGGCCTGTTAGGAACCGGGCGGCACAACAGGAGGCGAACAGCGAGCGAGCAAAGCTTCATCTAGGGCTCCACACTGCTCTCATTACCGCCTGAACCATACCCCACCGCCCGCCACAGGTCAGTAGAAAACTTGTCTTCCAAGAAACCGGTCCCTGGTGCCAAAAAGGTTAGGGACCGCTAATCTAGAGGACCGAGGGGAATGAGAAGCTGGGCGAGGCTGGGGCATGCCGTCAAGGAGCCTGAGGCTGGACGGGGGGCGGGCTTTGAGGCGAGGCGGTTGTAGGGGCGGGGTTATGAGGCGTGGTTATGAGCAGGAATAGAGCGGGAATTGGCTGGAATGGGCGTGGACGGGAGGGCGACCCTGGAAAAGGGGCGGGACCTCAGGTGGAATTGAGCCAATGAAGCTGGAGTAGGCGAAACTCGCTGACTGTCCTGAGAATCCTCCTATCCAATATCCTTCTTGAGTCCACGGGCGAAAGTGAGGCTCAGAGAAGAGTGGAGATTCGTCCAGGGCTATTCACTGATCTTTCATTCTTGGTTTAGGGACTCATTGGCTGAATTAAATGGTGTTGAACCAATTCAGTTTCTAAGCTAACTTTCTAAGGAAGGTAATTAGTAAATGTTTTGTAAAAAGAAATGTATCATTATTGTTTTATGAGTAATACAAGACCGAAGCATGTGTCACATTTTGGGCTCTCACTCCTTGTCGTAACGGGTGTAAATGATCTCTCAGGAATGGAATGGTCCAAGCCTTGTGACGCCGTGTTTTCCTGGTGAGTTTATCAGGTCTTTCTGTCCCTCTGTAACAGCTGAAATTTATCAAGCACGGAAGTTTTCTGACTCAGTGGAGATCTGCTTTTATGCAGCTTATGGTACAAAGGGAACAACTCTTTTCTATCTTGTTGGGATTTCTTTCACCAGCAGATAGGTAGGCCTACCCATAATTTTCAAAGCCAAGCAACGAAATGCTATTAGACAACAAAAAAAAGTCCTCATGTAATAAAGAGTGACTCCATTATTTTTTTTACTTTTTCTTTTTAAGATTTTTTTGATGTGGACGAGTTTTTTTAAGTCTTTATTGGATTTGCTACAATATTGCTTCTGTTTTATGTTTTGGGTTTTTGGCCACAAGGCACGTGGGATCTTAGCGCCCCGACCAGGGATCAAACCCTCACTCCGTGCATTGGAAGGCAAAGTCTTAACCACTGGACCGCCAGGGAGGTCCCGTTTTTCTTTCTTTTTTTTTCTTTCTTTTTTTTTTTTTTTGCCCACACCACGCAGCTTGTGGGATCTTAGCTCCCCGACCGGGGACTGAACCTGGGACCACAGGCAGTGAAAACACCAAGTCCTAACCACTGGATTGCCAGGGAATTCCCGACTCCGTTTTTTCAATGTTTGCTGAAAGCATCGAGCCTCACCCCTCCCTTTTCCCGTGTCCCACATCTGGGGAAGCAGATTGGAAAGTCTGGCTGTGCCCTCTTTTGGTGCCAGTGGGAAGTTCAAAGCAAAGGCAGGAACCCTCACCCTGGCCCCACCCATTAACCACTATACTAACCCCAAGCCGGTCCTTGCTCTCTTTCAAGCCACTTTCGAATCAGCTTGGGAAGCCTGCCTGCTCCCTAAAGAAAGTCACATTGTGTGACTAGTAAATCGTTTCATACCTTCTTGCTGTGTGTGTGTGTGCCGACATCAGTCTGGATGTTCAAAGCAAATTTGGTGGGGGGGGGGCATCCTGTTTGGCCATAGTTCTTCAGAAGCTCCGTACTTGTAACATGGTCCAGGAACAGGGAGCCTAAGATCATTATCAGATGGAGCACAGAAGTGTAATGTCCTGCATCCTCATGGGTTAGAGCTCAGGAAAGCTGAGCTGAATGACAGGTTGGATTATTGCTCACGTGGTGCTCATTTACACTTAATGGGTTCCCAGCCCTCTTTGCAGATGCTTGAGCAACCGAGGCTGTTATGTCCCACCTGCTGGCCCCAGCCCTGACCTGACCCTTGTGAATTGGGTTCAGTCACAGTTCAGACAGTTGAGGGTTCAAAACGCGGGGCAAGATCTCCCACTTTGGAAGGGCTTTCTGGGGAAGATGACCCCCAGAGGCTGCCTCCAGGGTAACAAGCCTTCAGTGATGGAGGGTGAAGCACATTTCTTCATTCACAGCACAGATAATTAGTATATTCGCAGAGTTGTGCAAACATCACCACAAACAAGTTTAGAACTTTTTTTTTTTTTTTAACCACATCACGCGGCATGCGGGATCTTTAGTTCCCTGACCAGGGATTGAACCCATGCCCTCTTCAGTAAAAGCATTGAGTCTTAACCACTGGACCACCAGGGAAGTCCCAAGTGTAGAACATTTTCATCACCCTAAAAAAGAAATCCCTTAGCCGGCCTCTCTCGATCCTCCCGTTCCCCAGCCCCTGGCAACTACTAATCTACTTCCTGTGTCTTGTGGATTTGCCTATTCCTGACATTTCATTTAAATGGAATCATACAATATGGGGCCTCTTATATCTGATCTTTTTACTTAGCATAATGTTTTCAAGGTTCATTCTTCTTGTAGCATCTATCGGTACTGGATTCCATTTTATTGCAAAACAGTATTCCATTGTATGGATTATACCACATTTTATCAGTTCATCAGTTGATAGACATTAATTTCCACTTGGAAGCTATTATAAATGATGGTGATATGAGCAATCATGTACACGTTTTTATGTGGACATGTGTTTTCTTTTCTCTTGGGAAATACCTAGGAGTATAGTTGCTGGGTCATAGGGTAAGTCTAGGTTTAACCTTTTGAGGAACTGCCAGACTGTTTTCCAAAGTGGCTGAACCATTTTATAAGTCCGCCAGCAGGGTATGAAGTTCCAGTTTCTCTACATTCTCACCAATACTTGTCTTTTTCATTATAGCCATCCTAGTGGGTAGTATTTCATTGTGGTTTGGATTGTATTTCCCTAATGACGAATGATGTTGAACATCTTTTCATGTGTTTATTGGACATTTGTGTATTTTCTTTGAAGAAATCTATATTCAGATCCTTTGCCATTTTTAAGTGGATTATTTGTCTTACTATTGAGCCGTAAGCGTTCCTTATATAGCCCAGCTACAGGTGCTATATCAGATATATGCTTTGCAACAATTTGTCCTCATTCTTTGTGTTGTCTTTTCACTTTCTCCATGTTGTCCTTTGAAGCACAGAAGTTTTTAATTTTGATGAAGTCCAGTTTATCTTTTTTGTCTTTTTTTGCTTGTGCTTTTGGTGTCATATATAAGAATCCATTACCTAATTTAAGGTTATTAAAATTTATATCTATGTTTTCTTCTAAGAGTTTATAGTTTTAGCTCTTACATTTAGATATATCTCTGATCCATTTAATTTTGTCAATTTTTTACTGTGGATAAATACACATAAAATTTACCATCTTAACTAAGTGTACAGTTCAATGGTATTAAATACATTCATCACTTTGTGTGGCCATCACCACCACCCATCCCCACAACTGTTTTCAGCTTGTAAAACTGCCCCTTTCTCCAGCTCCTTGCAACCACCATTCCTAGGTACGATTTTCCTAGAACAGTATCTTCTCAACATTAGGCATCCACATCCCACCTCCTTGGTTTATGCAGAGCGGCCCCTTTCCATCCTCCTAAGACGCCACTGCCTGTCCCAAGATTCTCCTATTTATTTCAGTCCATCCCCTTTGAAACTTTCAACCGCGACTGTGACCGAACAATCGGTATCACTTGCCGTGAATGGAAGTTTGCTGTAAAAGTAAATGCAACGAAAACTACTATTTGCACATTTTCAGTGGATAGCATTGCCCACCCAAAGTGCAGAGTTTGGGGTCCTGGGGAGAGGCTAAGTGTTAAAGCTACTTTCTCATTGGGGTGACCAAGAGGGATCAACAGACTCAAAAAGGGAACACTGGTCTCTCGGGTTGAATAGAGTAAGATGCCAGCCCCACCCCATTCCCCACCCCTGCCAGCCCACAGTGGACATGTAGCATGACATGAGGGAAATAAACAGTCACTGAAATCTGACACACAACTGTGTGGCCATAGCATAATCTAGTTCATCCTGATGGATACAATTAAGAGTCCATTGGCAGGATGCTAGGCCTTAGCTGAGTGTTCCCCAACCTCATTCGATGACATACCACCGTCAATTTGTTTTGCTGTAGTTGTGTACCATGCATTTTCCTTTAAATCAGCTTAAAAACAAAAGAAAACAGATCAATTTATTTTCAAAGAGGACTTCCTACCACTACCATGAGTGAGAAACTGGTATCTCTTGTCAGTAGAGGAAAAAGGGGGAGAGGGGAAGTAAAATAAGTACCAGGAGAGCAAAACAATATTAAATTCTAGCAACAACTCTTGCCTGAGCCTGAGGCCTACTGTGTCTTTGTAACTAGAGAGGAATAAATATGCTGTCCACGCTTCCTCCTTGATCAAGTAGGATTGCATGAGAATGGAAAAGTGCCAGTTGATGACGTGCTGAGGACCAACTGAAATTGAGTGGTTCCCTGGTGGTCCTTGCCCCTCCCAGACTTTGGGAAAACAGATTTAACCATCTCATCGTGGGGTGGTTTTCACCATTAGGAGCCCTCCCATCCTAGAATGTGAGCACTTGGCAGGTAGTGACTGTGCATGCCCAGCCCCTGCCCGGGTGTGTGGCACTGAGCTGAGAAAAGCAACCAAAACTTAGAAACTCAAAACTTTAATCAGAGAACCAACACGCAAACATGAGGTCGGGCATTTCTACACTGGCCCACAGAACACAGGTCACTAGTTACATAGATCCCCCACCGCCTTCCCCCACACACAATGGCTGCCAACTTTCTACAAGACCTCTGACCTCTATCTGTGGTGTCAAAACTCTTGGTTGAACACACTTATCAAGTTGAGTTTCCGCCCCTGCCCTGTCCTGCCCCTTAGGTATCTATCAGGCCTGTTGCCCAGATACAACAGGTGGGGAGTTGGACGTTTCCGCCATTTGAAAACCAGTACACTCCCCACTGTGGTGTGAACGGTCAGCCAACAAGGTCCCAGTTTCAACGACAAAACCAACCAGCACAACTCAAGGTGCAAGGTTTGAAAATCCCAAGAGTCCAGAGCACATACTCCTGAACTTTTTTTAGCACCAAAAATATGAAAGAATATTGAAAGTGTCAAGAGTCCAATGTCTTTGTAAGATTGTGCTTCAGCAAAGAGGTGACAGGGTCACTTAGCTGGTGGGACACAAAAGCTCAGGGCCGAGGAGGTGCCATCAAGAGAGCTGGTGGTGTGGTTCCCTGAGATGAGACTCAGCTGTAGAACAGGCCTGGCCAAGGTGAGCAGTGAACTCTGGGGCTCCAACAGGAAGGACTGTGTCCTCACTGGGCTTGCCAACACTCCTCAGGGGAATTGCTGTGATATGAGAGAGTGTGGTATTTTAAGACATCACTTGGCAATGGAAACGAGGCCATCCATTTCCCTTTGATTCTAGAAGCTTCAAGGCAAGGGCAGGGATTACCATATTGGTGTTCCCCACCCTGGAGCCTAGGGAAGCACCTGGTGAGTGGCCACCTTGGACAACTGGTAAAGGAGGAACATTCCAGCACTCGTTTCTGTGCATCAGTTTTTGCTACCAAGCACATCTGTATAAATGGTGTGCACTGTGTGGAGACAGCAACATCCAATGCAGCTTTCCTAACTGAATCCAGCTGCTTATGGTATTAACTCTCACGATAAACTGGGTCTCATCATTTAACCAACAACTTTAAATAGGAGATTATGGGAAGGGGTGGCATGTGGATATGGGAGGGGGTCCTTTTGAGTGAGAGGTTTGGGAGGTTAGGAGTGGAAAGTTCTTGCCATGCAATGTTAGTTTACGTGTTCTTGACTTTTTGTGGGTTAAGAAAGTACTAGGACAGGGCTTCCCTGTTGGTGCAGTGGTTAAGAATCCACCTGACAATGCAGGGGACGCAGGTTCGAGCCCTGGTCCAGGAAGATCCCACATGCCACGGAGCAACTAAGCCCGTGCACCACAACTACTGAGCCTGTGCTCTAGAGCCCGCGAGCCACAACTACTGAGCCTGTGTCCCACAACTACTGGAGCCTGCGTGCCTAGAGCCCATGCTCCACAACAAGAGAAGTCAACGCAGTGAGAAGCCTGTGCATCGCAACAAGGAGTAGCCTCCACTCGCCACAACCAGAGAAGAGCCTGTGTGCAGCAACGAAGACCCAATGCAGCCAAAAAAATAAATACATAAAAGTTTAAAAAAAAAAGAAAGAAAGAACTAGGACAGAGCTGAGAGATGGAGGGAAGAATAAGGCTAGGCTTTTTCTTTTTCTTTTTGTTTTTAAGAGCAAAGTGCTGCGTTTTTGGATCCAACGAAGACAAGGATATTTTGGTGGAAAACTTTAAAAATAAAAGCCATGCACATTATTAGTAATAACGTTAACTTCAGTGAAATAAAGATAGAGGGTTGCTTAATTTTCTCTTTTAACATAAAAGAGTATATTTGTTATATCTGATGCATGTTTGTAGCTCACACTTGGTGAGTACTTACTATGTGTTGGGCACTTAGTTCTAAAGTGCTTTACATCTCTTTATTTTCACAACAGCCCTATGAAGTAGGTAGCTATTATTTTGCCCACCTTACAGATGAGGACACTGAAGCCCTGAAAGGTTCCATGACTTTTCCTAGGTCACTTAGGTGGCAGATGGCAGAGCTGGGATTTAACTCAGCAGACTGGCTCCAGTCTACGTCTGACTTCCAAAGCTCCACAGCTTCTCAATGTTTGTGTTTTCATTGTTTTAATGAAACTCATGTGTGCAAATTTTCTAATCAATCTTTATTGATAAAGAGATTTATTACTCTTGGGGAGGAGGGGCTTACACTGGGATGGTTTCAACTTTAGGCCTCAGATGAACACATTCTCAGATGTCTGGGATCCTGCTGCCACCCAGCAGCCACCCAGCAGCCATGGGCAGAATTGCTACCTGCTACTTTGGAGTGTGAACTCACTGATGTCGGCTAAGACCTAAGCAGCAGCACAAGGCTTTCTGACAATGTGGACACTGATGTGGTTTCTCCTTGGTGTGAATTCTCTGATGCTGACTGAGATGGGCTCTAAGGCCAAAGGCTTTCCCACACACATCACAAGCATAAGGCTTCTCCCCAGTGTGAGTTCTCTGATGCTGCATCAGATTTGCTTTCTGGGTGAAGGCTTTCCCACATTCGGCACACACAAAAGGCTTCTCCCCACTGTGAACTCTCTGATGCTTAGAAAGGCATGAGCTCTGGCTGAAGGCTTTCCCACATTCCTGACAAACATAAGGCTTTTCTCCAGTATGAATCCTCTGGTGTCGGATGAGTAGAGCACGCAGGCTGAAGGTTTTCCCACAGTCGCCACATTCGTAGGGTTTCTCACCTGTGTGAACTCTCTGATGCTTAGAAAAGCACGAGCTCTGGCTGAAGGCTTTCCCGCATTCCTGACAAACGTAAGGCTTTTCTCCAGTGTGAACTCTCTGGTGTCGGATGAGTTGAGCGCCCAGGTTGAAGGTTTTCCCACAGTCACCACATTCATAGGGCTTCTCACCTGTGTGAATTCTCTGATGCTTGGAAAGGCACGAGCTCTGCTGTGATGTTTTCCCGCATTCATTTTCCTCAAAGGGCTTCTTTCCTGCCTGAGTTCCCTGATGCTGAACGAGGTGGTTACTGTAGGCAAAGACTTCGTCACACTTGTTAGGTTTAAAGGGCTTCTCCGCAGTTTGGATTAACTGATGTTCTGAGAGACATGCACTTTGGCTGAAGGTCTTTCCACTTTTGTTACATTGAAAGGAGTGCTCACTCTTATGGATGGACTCATGTTTGGCAAGGGAGGCACTATAAACGAAGGCCTTCCCACAGTCCCTACATTCATACGGCCTCACTCCAGAGTGGATCCTCTGGTGGCGGATGAGCTGTGAACTTTGGCTAAAGGCCTTCCCACACTGGTTACACTCAAAGGGCTTCACCCTGGCGTGAATCTTCTCATGCTGAGTCAGGTATTTGCTGCAGCTGAAGGTTTTCTCACATTTGTTACACTTAAAGCTCTTCTCGCTGACCCTTGGAGGCTCTCTGTGCTCTGGGTTCTCATTCAAGATCTTCCTGCTCTCGTCGAGTCCTTGTTTTTCTCTGGTATGAACGCTCTGGTGGCAAGTTAGGGTCGAGTGGCAAATGAAGCGCTCACCACACTCCTGACATTCGTAGGGGGTTTCCACAGTGTGGATTTTCTGGTGCTGAACAAGGTGTTCATTGTGGCTGAAGGTCTCCTTGCATTCGGCACAGCTGTAGGGCTTTTCTGTGGCGTGAATGGACAGGTGTCGATTTAGGTGGGAGGGCCGGGTGAAACTCTTGATGCATTGGTGGCACTTGTGGGGCCTGTAGCCCGTGTGAACCCTCTGGTGTTCATTAAGGTGAGTGTTCCGGTAAAAGGCTTTCCCACATTTGTTGCATTCGTAAGGCTTCTCGCCCCTGTGAACCCTCTGGTGGGTCTTTAGGGTCAGGATATGGCTGAAGCATTTCCCACACTCATCGCACTTATAAGGTTTTTCTCCAGTGTGAACAGACTGGTGTTTGACAAGCAAGGAGCTTCGCCTGAAGGCCTTCCCGCACTCCTGACACACAGCAGTCGTTTTTGCAGCATGAATTTTCTGATGTTGGAGGAGGTGTTTGTTAAAGTTGAAGATCGCCTTGCAACTGGCACATTCGTAGAGTTTCCGAGTGTGGGTTTTCTGATACCGGGTGAGATGAAAGGTTTGGCTGAAACTCTCACCATGTTCATTACATTTGTAGGATTTGCCACCTGGGGGTGGGTTGTGACACTCAACAGGCTGTGAGTCTTGACCTGTTGGACCATCACTGTCTTGACTCTTATATGGTTTTTCTTCACTGTGAATGTTCTGATGCCACAGGAGGTATGTATTCTGACTAGAAGTCTTCCCGCACTTGTTACCCACATAGGATTTGGAGCCTGTGTGAGTCACTGACTGCACAAAAAGGCAAGAACTCTGGTTGACATCTTTCTCATTCTCTTGAGGCACAGTGGGGTCCTCCCTAGTGTGAAGAATCCAGTGCTGGATCAGATGGTAGCTCTGGCTGAAGCTCTTCTCACACTGACTACATTTATATGGTTTCTCCCCTCCCTGGATGTTATCCTGCTGGTTCTGGTCTGAGTAGCACCCAAAGTCATTCCCACTTTCCTGAGACTTAGCTGGTGTCAGGCTCCTTTCAGGAAGATCAAGAGTCACAGAACCTGCTCCTGGGAAAAGGAGGGACTTGGGACCAAGGCCTCTCTTGAGTTTGTGGCTCTCGAGTTCGTGGCTCTTGCATTCTGTGGGACTTTCATTGCTGGTAACAATATCGGACTTCAGAAGACTTTCCGGATCTCCAAGCAAACTATCTAACCAGCTCTGATCTATGCAGGCTTCTTCCAGATCGGAGTTCCAGAAGCCATCCTTGGAAAACATCTCGGTAATCTCCTCGAAGAGTCCTTCTTCCAAGAAGTCCTCTGGCAGAGGAGAGGTCTTGCCCTCAGCAGTGTCTGAAAGAGAGGGCAAGAGCAGATGTCTCCTGTGCCCTGGGGGTTAAAGACGGGAGCTGCATGCTGAGAGCAGACAAAAGGGAGAACAGGTGATGGGTCCTGAGTCAGGCCTATCTGGCAAGGAGATGAAGGAGACAGGGCCAAAGTGGTGATCCAGCTGGAACTGGCATCACAGGAAACAGAGCCCATTTCCAGGAGGATTAAGAGGGAAGCTGGGCAACCTCGAGGGTTCCACAGAGAAGTGGAGGCTCTCAGTGGATACTCTCCACCATCACCCCCATCAGCTAAGGCCCACTTCCTAGAGAAGTGAACTCAATGGAAAAGATGTATAAATGATAACAATGCAATATGATTGTTACCACGTGGTTATCATTGTAACCACATCCAAAGGTGGTTTGCACATGGTTACACATGCTTGGAACCAGCCTGGATGTTAAGGTGGCAGAAACAGAAATCCACAGTTGCAGGAGCCTGGGCCTATGTGAAAACACCTGTGTGCTCAACGGGAGGCTACAGAAGGTCCATGTTCACAAGCTCACGAGAGGTGAGCAGAGAATGGAGCTCCAGGCTGACGGCTGGGGTGTAGGCTGAGACTGAGCCATGCAGCCTCCACTCCATGGCCTCTGGTTCAGGGGTCCTTCTCCTCATGTTAACAGCCTAACAATGAGAAAAGCCTCCAGTGCCCCAGGCAGGGCCCTGCCTCTGCTTTTTCCTCCTGGGGATGTCTCAACCAGTGTTAACACCCGGGAATCCTCACTGCTTGACTGGATCCCCTGGAGAAACCATGGCCTGGAAGAGGGCAGACCGAAGGCTCTTGGCAGCATTTAGGCCTGGGCTTGAGTTACTAACAGATGGGCCATCTGCTAGGCCCTGTGGACCAGGAAGGAAGGATGGGCCTGAACGAAAGTGGGGTGAAACAGGTAGACAGGGGGTCCACAGTGCTCAAGGGGCACAAGGCAGGAAGGTGGAGAGACCAACTCAGGGAATGGAAGGCCAACCCCTGCTGAGTCTGGAAGGATGTGGAGGGGACAGAGGAAGGGCACCAGGACAACCACATGCTGAACACAGAGGCAGGCGGAGATAAGGCATGCAGGGTGAGGGTCCTGAACCTAAAGCCAGTGCAAGGCAGAGTGAAGCCCGGAAGCAGGGAATCAAGCTGTCTGGGTAGACAAACTGGGTGGGATGGAGGTCCCAAAGATGGAGGGCCCACAAAGGGCCACACCCCACGACCCCTCCACCCTCCTGCTCGCTGGGTGCTGGTGGGCCCTCTCTGCCCACTCACCAGGGTCTGTTGACTCTGGGCTTCCTTTCGCCAGGGCCGCCAGCTCTTCCCCATCATCTGGATGAGAGGGCAGGTTGGGTCTGGGGGGATCTGAAGGGAGAGAAGAGCATTGTCACCAACCAGATGACAGCAGCATGGAGGGCCATCCAGCCACTGCGTGGTAACCTCCCAGCTCTCCTGACTATTCAGCACCTTATCCAGCGCACGGTTCCCAAGGACCAGATGCAGCACTGGGTGACTCCAGGGATGCCTGCCCTACAGGGTTCCCAGTCCAGTGAAGGAGAGGGACCTGGACAGTCACAATCCAGAATGATCAAAGCTGTGACAACTGGGCCTGGGAACACAAAGGATCTGTAACAGCTCTTGAGGAATGAGCAGAGTGGCCGGGGAGAGGTAGGTACTTCCTCGGCCATCTGAGATTTGTTCATTCACCCATGGACCACACATGGCCAGAGGCCTCCGTGGGCCAGGCCCTGTGAAGTGTATTGGGGTCCCAGAGCTCAATCCCGCACTCTACCCCCTGCAAAATTCCTCAAGGAAGGGAACACAGAGTTGTAATCCCTGGGGAAATGTGCTACAGTGGGGAGAAAGCCACTGCTAACTTCAAAGATGAGAGGCCATGAGCCCAGCAAGTAGGCTTCATCTTTTAGCTGAAAGAGGGCAAGGAAAGAGATTCTCCCCTACAGCCTCCAGAAGGAACCAGCCATGCCCACACCTGGATTTCAGCCAAGGCAGACCCACTTCAAACGCCTGACCTCCATGGGGCTTCCCTGGTGGTGCAGTGGTTAAGAATCCGCCTGCCAATTCAGGGGACACAGGTTCGAGCCCCGGTCTGGGAAGATCCCACATGCCACGGAGCAACTAAGCCCATGCACCACAACTACTGAGCCTGCGCTTTAGAGCCCGCAAGGCACAACTACTGAGCCCACGTGCCACAACTACTGAAGCCCACGCACCTAGAGCCCGTGCTCTGCAACAAGAGAAGCCACTGCAATGAGAAGGCCGCGCACCACAACAAAGAGTAGCCCCGCTTGCTGCAACTAGAGAAAGCCCGTGCTCAGCAATGAAGACCCAACTCAGCCAAAAATAAAATAAAACAAATAAATTAAAAACAACCACAAAAAACAAAAAACTTCTGACCTCCAGAACCATCAGTCAGTGTGTGCTGTTTTCAGCCACATTTGTGGCGTCTGCAAGAGCACCATAGCAAATGATTACACCACTCATATATATAGACACACAAACGTGTGCCAGGGAGTCAAGGGAAACACATTTCTACCATGGATTGTAATTTAAAAATTGCAGACACTGAGATTTGACCTCCCACAAGCTGCTTCTGTAGCACACATTGAGCAGTTTAGAGAAAATCTGCCCCAGTGCAATAAAATTACATGAAATGATACTTTTCAGTGTGTAATCCTTTTTTTCCTTTTTAAAAATCTTTTGGAATAAATTATTTTTTCTGCTTTTGGAAAAGAAAGAAGCAAGGAACTTGAGAAGGGGAAATGAGCTGATCAGGATGAGGTGACACGGATGAAGAGCAGCACAGGCTCCACCTAGTGTCTCAGCCCTGCCGCTCCCTCCCTGGGTGACACTGCTGTTCACAGCCCAGGGAAAACGGTTAGTGCCGCAGGCTGCCTGCTCTCCTTGGAAAGTCCTGCTCGCAAGGCTGGCCCTTGGCTGGTGTCTGGGAACCTGGATTTCGGGGGTGGGGGGTTCCAGCATTCCCTAACTAATAAGAGGGGCTCCCTGTACCCAAACGCCTGCTTCCCTTCGGGGAGTCTAGGATTTGAGTACGTGGCAGGCAGAGGATGCCTATGCGACCAGCCCCCGGTAAAGAACCTGGGTGCTGGGTCTCTAATGAGCATCCTCGTAGACATTTCATATGTGTTGGCGCTGGTCGCTGGGGGAATTAAGCAATGGCCGTGAATAGGACCATTTGCTGAGTCCCGAGAGTCCTCCTAGTCAATCACCAAATGTCGGGGTGCTTCTGGGGACTCCCACAGAGCTGAGAAGGTGAATTCCCTTCTCTGAACCTCGATTTCAGGAGGATCAAGAAAACAGGGAGCCAGACTTCCTTGCACGGTGACTGGAAGATGGGAGGAGAGGATTGTAAGCGCTTGCCCAGCACAAGACCCAGCTCCTGACACAGCGGCTCTTGCTGCTCACTCATCTATTCGTTGAGCCCCCAAAGCGGGTACTGTCCGTTCCGGACACGGGGGCTCCACCAGGGAGCAGCATGAGTCCCTGTCCGCAGGAAGCTCCCATCCTGGCAGAGGGAGACAGACCATAAAATGAGCGGTCAGAACATGAAGGAGCGGTGGGCAAGCCGGGCAGGGGAAAAGCAGGGAGTGCTCATGGGCTTGCAGTTTGTCTTAAAAAAGGGAAGCCCCATGGTGGTGCAGTGGTTAAGAATCAGCCTGCCAAAGTGGGATCCCAATGTCGGCTCTTCCCGGACCAGGGATCTAACCTGGTCCGGGAAGATCCCACATGCCACGGAGCAACTGAGCCTGTGCGCCACAACCACTGAGCCCGTGAGACACAACTACTGAGCCCATGTGCCACAACTACTGAAGCCCACGCACCTAGAGCCCGTGCTCTGCAACAAGAGAAGTCACCACAATGAGAAGCCTGTACAGCACAACGAAGAGTAGCCCCTGCTCGCCGCAACTAGAGAAAGCCTGTGCATAGCAACAAAGTCCCAACACAGCCAGAAATAAATAAATTTTTTTTTTTTTTTAAGGGAAAAAAGAAAAAAGGGGAAGCCCTGAGTCAGGGAGGGGACAGAGGAGAGCAAATGCAAAGATCCCTAAGTGTCAGCTGGAGGAATTCTTCTACCATGATAACAGGAAAGGCAGGGGCCAGATCAGAGTTTCTCAACCTGGGCACTACTGCCATTTGGGGTCGGATAATTCCTGCATTCTGGGATATGTGGCAGCACCTCTGGGCTCCACCTACTGGATTCCAGGAGCACACCCACCACTGCCAACTGGTGACAATCAAAAAGGTCGCCAGGCATTGCCAATGTTGCAGAATCGACCAGCTGAGTACACTGGTCTGAGGCACTCAGGAGGCAGGGGCCCCTTCCATGGGTGACAAGAGAGCCACGGGTGATCACCGAGCAGGGCAGTGATAGGCCCCTGGGGCTG
>NW_006790237.1:1423282-1467268 GCF_000442215.2 Lipotes vexillifer | reverse complement strand
CAGGAAGAGGTTCTGGTAGTTGTCCAGTGCTGTGTCCCAGAACAGGTCCCCCTGGTCCAGCCCCAGCTGCTCCCAGTCCTCCAAGGTGAAGTCCATGGCTACGTCCTCGAGGGTCGCAAATTCCTGGAATGCAACACACTGTCAGTGATGACTGCGGGGCTGGGGTCAGGGAGGGGCCAACGGCTCACTCAGCACCCCCAGCCCCCCATGCGCCAGGCCTTTGGCAAAAGTCATCTTGTGAGAACCTTCAGATGTAAGACACTGGGCATCCCCATATTTTCTAGGCAAGGACAAGAGTCTTGAAGAGGAGACATGAGGTTCCCTCAAGGTCACAGAGGTGGGTCTACCTGATCCTGACATCCATCTACCTTGGCTTTTGTTTTTTTCAGTGTTTGTTCAAGATTTTAAGTTTTTTAAATTAAAAAAAATTTTTTTAAATTATAGTTGATTTACAATGTTATGTTAATTTTTGCTGTACAGCAAAGTGATTCAGTTATACATATACATTCTTTTTCACATTCTTTTCCCTTATAGTTTATCACAGGATACTTAATATAGTTCCCTGTAGGGCCTTGTTGTTTATCCATTCTATATATAATAGTTTGCATCTGCTAATCCCAAACTCCCAATCCTTCCTTCCCACACCCCCTCCCACTTGGCAACCACAAGTCTGTTCTGTGTCTGTGAGCCTGTTTCTGTTTCATTTATTCATTCCACGAACACCTCGAGGAACTTCCCTGGTGGCGCAGTGGATAAGACTCTGCACTCCCAGTGCAGGGGGCCCAGGTTCCATCCCTGGTCAGGGAACTAGATCCCACATGTGTGCCACAACTAAGGAGCTGTCAAGCAGCAGCTAAGGAGCCCATCTGCCACAACTCAGACCCAGCGCAAACAAATAAATATTAAAATACAAACAAACAAAAAATATCTTGAGGCTTCCTGTGTGGCAAACCGGTGATGGTCCCTGGGGGCCCAGACATGAGTCCCAATCAGTACTTGTACCTGTGGAGCGCCAAGTCTGGTGGGGCTGACAGATATGGTCAGGGACACCCCATCCGGGTGGATTTGTGCTACAGCTGAGGCAGCAGGGGTGATATGGGAGACCAGAGCGGGGAGAAGCTGACACTGCCCAGGGAAAGTGGGGGGAATGAGCTGGGTCTTGAAGGCTGGGGAAGACTCACCAGCCAGAGATGGTGGGCGGGGTATATTCTAGCAGAGGGAGGAGCCTGACCAAAGGCGGGAAGCTGGAAAGTACAGAGTAACATTTTACCACCAGGCCAAGGAGGGAGTACGGCGTGTGTGGGGACACGGAGAAGACAGTGTGGAGGGGGGAAAGGACCCAGGTCACGCAGGGATGGGCTCAGAAACCTGGATTTTAACCTATAGGCAATAAGGATTCCTGGAAGGATACTGAGCAGGAGAGCAACAGTGTGAGGGCTTTCCTTTAAGAAGATCGAGTTGGGGGACTTCCCTGGTGGTGCAGTGGTTAAGAATCCACCTGCCAATGCAGGGGACACGGGTTCAAGCCCTGGTCTGGGAAGATCCCACATGCCGCGGAGCCCGCGAGCCACAACTACGGAAGCCTGCGCACCTAGAGCCTGTGCTCTGCAACAAAGAGAAGCCACCGCAATGAGAAGCCCACGCACCACATCGAAGAGTAGCCCCCGCTCGCTGCAACTACAGAAAGCCTGTGCACAGCAACGAAGACCCAACGCAGCCAACAATAAATTAATTAATTAATTAAAAAAAAAAAAGATCAAGTTGGCGACCATGAGAAGACAGTGAGCCAGAACAAGGCAGGCCAGCTGTGCGGCCTTTGGGGATGATGGGTTAGGATAGGGAGGGACCCTCGACTCACCTCAGTCATAGCCAATGGAGGTCCAGCAGCCAAGTCCTCCTTTAAGCTCCCCGTCCTGGGAGAAAGTGTCCCTTCCTCCTAGGGCTGACTCTGGCTGTGCTGGAGGAGCCCCCAAAACTTCCAGAAGCAGGAGGAGGAGTCAGAACATAAGTCTCCCTGCAGGAATCACAACAATTCTATTTACTGAAACCACCCAGCCCCACATTTCTCCTGTGCTTCAGAGCCCGCAAGGCCACTTCACAACCCTTCTTGGCACTCACAGTCAGTAAATATAGCCAGTAAATACCCACTTGGGAGAGGTGGAGATTCAGATCTATCCCCTTGGCGGAACCTTCTGTCTTGCTCCCCACTGTGTGCACAGTGCCTGGCACACAGTAGGGATTTTTAAAATATTTGTTGACAGAACACATGTGTCTCTAACTGAACCCCCGAGACAATGCTTCTGATATTTCTGATTCTCATCTCTAAGACTTGAGTCCAGGTGAGCCTCCAAGACTGTTGATGTTTCTTCAACCTTTTTTTTTAAACCATGACCCACAGTAACACAGACAATATATACCATGACTACTCATTTGCATACATAACTGAACAGAAGCTTCATGAAACAATACTTCTTCTTACAAAGTAGGATGGACTGGGATGTTTACCATTCTGGTTGCTTTTATTTTACTTCATTAAAAAAAATTATGGTCACTGCCCCCCGAGTTATTTTCATGACCCAAAGTATGCAAAACACTGTACCACTGGTGCGGCCACTGTGTATTTCCTAAGTAGCATATACCTGTGGGGTGTCAAAAGCATTCCATATCATGAATCAGCAACGACACAGGTCCACAATTCTTAAGTCTCTGGGGCCAGAGAATTCAGAAATTTTCAGACTTTTAAAAGATAATCCAGGGGCTTCCCTGGTGGCACAGTAGTTGGGAGTCCACTTGCCGATGCAGGGGACACGGGTTCGTGCCCCGGTCTGGGAAGATCCCACATGCCGTGGAGCGGCTGGGCCCGTGAGCCATGGCCGCTGAGCCTGCGCGTCCGGAGCCTGTGCTCCGCAACAGGAGAGGCCATAACAGTGAGAGACCCGCGTACCGCAAAAAAAAAAAATAAAAATAAAGAGCTATGGGTATTCGTTTTAAAAAAAAAAAAGATAATCCAGGGACTTCCCTGGCGGTCCAATGGTTAAGACTTCGCCTTCCAATGCAGGGGGTGTGGGTTCGATCCCTGGTTGGGGAGCTAAGATCCCACATGCCTCATGGCCAAAAAACCAAAACATAAAACGGAAGGAATATGTTAACAAATTCAATAAAAACTTTAAAAAATGGTCCACATCCAAAAAAAAACTCTTAAAAAAAAAAAAAAGGTGATCCACCATATATATGGTGTATTTCATTAGAATCCCAATGCAGTGTGGTGGGGGGAGGGCGCTGGCGGGAGCATTTCATAATTGAATACTTTGATATTTCTAGAACAGAGGTATCAATATTCACTCTAGGTAGGATAAGTAAAAGTAATAAATCACAGCAGTTCTAATCAGGTGCGGGCACCAAATCCATGGAAAAAAATGTTTGGTTTTCAGAGCTTTATAGATTTTGTGACTGCAGATAAGGAAATGTGGTAGACCTATAATAAGTGCTAACATTTTACCCAACGAGAATTTCCCTCAAGACAGAGGTTAAGCCGTGACTTTTTAGTATAATTTGATCCACAGATTTTTAAAATTTTATTTTATTGAAGTAAAATTGATTTACAATGTTGTGTTAGTTTTTGGTATACAGCAAAGTGATTCAGTTATTTATATATATGTACATACAGTATATGTGTATATATATATATATATATATATATATATATATTCTTTTTCATATTCTTTTCTATTATAGTTTACTACAGGATATTGAATGTAGTTCCCTGTGCTACATAGTAGGACCTTGTTGTTTATCCAGTCTATAGATAATAGTTTGCATCTGCTAATCCCAAACTCCCAATCTGTCCCTCCCCCAGCCCCCCTCCCCCTTGGCAACCAGAAGTCTGTTCCCTATGTCCAATCCACAGATGTTTTTTGTTTTGGGTTTTTTTTTTTTTTTTTTTGGGGGCCCGGGGCCTCTCACTGTTGTGGCCTCTCCCGTTTTGGAGCACAGGCTCCGGACGCGCAGGCTCAGCAGCCATGGCTCACGGGCCCAGCCGCTCCGCGGCATGTGGGATCTTCCCGGACCGGGGCACGAACCCGTGTCCCCTGCATCGGCAGGCGGACTCTCAACCACTGCGCCACCAGGGAAGCCCCACAGATGTTTTATCTGGCCTGAGTTGGCATTGAGTGTTTTGAGAGAAAATTCTTTCAAATAATCCCAAACTTAAAAGCTGGGAGATTTCACCTAAAAACTTGATTTCCAGCTTCTGAAAATTCCTAGGATTTGGCCACATGGGGTCTGCATTTCCATGAAGATAGTTTGCTGGAGGCCATTTAGAGCTACCCCCGCACCCCGCTTTAGATGGGGTGAGCCCTCCCAGATGCCCCACAGCCCTCACCCAGACCTCTTCTCTCCTTTTCCTTATCTGCTTGACGCTCATAGACATCTGAGTTTGAGAACTCTACGTACAGTTTCTAGATCCCGTTCTGTCCACATCTCATACACTCTCAGCCCTGGCAGGGAAGAAACTGGAGCCCTGATGCGAAGCTCAAGGTCACCCAGCCTGTCATAATAACTTGGGACAAATACGACTGGAAAACCTTAGGCCCTGGAGTCAGGGAATCTTGCCTCTTCCTGGTGTGGGACCATGGCCAGATCATTCACCCTTTCTGTGCCTGTTTCTACATGTACAAAATGGGGCAGATACAACTCATCCACAATCTCTTGTCTACAATTCTGAAAACGTAAGGCTCTGAAAACGTAAGGCTCTGAAAACCACAACTTTATTCAAAAATTGGCAGCCAATCTGAACCCGAATTGCCACAGGCTATATATATTCTTTATTCCCCTTTAGTGTGGGTATTCATGCCTTTTCCGGCAGAAATACTCGATTTCCAAGAATTGCCCCAGATCTCGCTTGGGGGTGTTGCCTAATTATTAAACATGCACCCAGTAACTCTCTAAATTCTGAAGAATTCTGATTCCCAAGATGATCCTGGTGGCTGCGGAGCTGACAAGAGAAAATGCGAGGACAGAGCGGCGCCTGGCACACAGAAAGCGCCCAAATAAATGGTAAATATCTTGACTTTCTAAGGAACTCCCATTCATTCATCCCTCAAGATCCGACCCAGCTCTGCCAAAGACTTCAGGCAACTCACCCGCTCCTTCAGCCTCAGTTTCCTCACCCAAGAATAAAATAAAATAGAATCAATCCTCTCAGGGCTGCCGGTGAGAGTTGGAAACCACTTCAGCAAGATCCTGGCTCGTAACTCTGAACAAGGGCTCAAGACTCCACCTAGATACCCACAGCCCAAGGCGACTCGCCCAGTGCCGAAGTCTCCCCAAAAGCATTCCGTCACCTCTCGTCTTCAGCGATCCCAGCCCCGGCGTCTCCTCACCTCGAGACTGCGGTCAGCCGGGTTAAAAGACTCGACCCCAAACGCGTGGGAGCCGGAGACCCAACTCCTCGGATACGCGCCTCCCCGCAGCCACTTCCGTTAACGGGAGAATCTCTTTAGGGCTACTCCCCCACCCAGGATCCTCCGCGCCAGCCCCAGGACCCCGTTTCCCAGAGAGCTATGCGGACGCCTTTTCTTGTCTGAGCACACTGGGAAATAGAGTAGAAAGAGACTCGGCATCCGATGGCATCTGGGTATTGTAGTCCAGCTTTTGAAGGACAACATAGTCAGTCTTCGTAGTTCATCCCTCCTTACGATTGGCTCCACGTTGGCATATGCGCAATAGAACCAGGAAGTGTTCCACAGAATGTGGAATGGGGTTGGGCGATGAGGGAAAATCCCTCCCCCAGCCTGAGTCAGAGGGCTGGTCTGCCGCGAAGGTGCCTGGGAAATGGAGTTCTCAGGAAGGCACAGCCCGCGGGCAGTCCGGAGGTCTGCGTAGGCTGCGCGGGCGCAGTCCTCCCGCGAGGGAGAGGGTGCGCGCGCAGTGCCTTCCGTCCAAGCGGAAGTTTTCGCGGGGCAACTGATAAGGTGAGTCCCAGTTCTCCTGGAGGGTCCGAGGGTCTGGCTGCAAGTATGTCTCCCCACTCCGCTCACCAAATCTAGAGGTGAGGGGAGGAGAAGCGGAGCAGGGGGAGGTCTTCTGATACTGTAGCCAGAGTTCGGTCGTGGTGCCTGTGACGTCAGCGCGACTCTTTGTGGGAGGCGGAGCCCCTGAGAGCGGGGGTCGGGGGTCGGGGGTCGGGGTGAAAGAAGCTTCTGGTCTCCGAAATTACCTGCCGGCTCCAAGTGTCCCCAGCTTCTTCGGGCTCTTGGTGATAGGCGTGGCTACGACGGAGACGGGCGGAGCTAATGGGGAGTTCGACAGACGCGCCGCCGTGGTACTACGTCATCCCTGGTTTCCGCGGAGGACGGGGCCGAGGCAAATCCAGTCACCTAGGTGATTAGCTCTCCTGCCCTAAGTTAGAGTCTAATCTTTAGCTCTTCCAGGAGGGGCACAGTATTTAACACGTAGCAGATGTTCAGTAAATGTTTGTCGAGTAAATAAAGGAAATGGGTGAATGAATGATAAAGACTGGCCTGAGTGTTGGAGCCTTGGCTCTGAGTCCTGAGCTAGCCATATGACCTTGGACCGGTGACTTCAACACTGAGACTCCCTTGTTTCTTCCATACATATTTATTGAGAGCTTAGTATAGCTGTACTTCCACGTGACGTATTAAACAGTTGCTTGCTTATTTATTAAACTTGTCTTCCCCCACTAGAATGAGCTTTGTCGGGTCAGGAGCCTTGTTTGTTTCCTTTGCTGCTGTATCCCCAGTAGCAGGCACATATTACGAGTTCAGTGAATAATTTTTGTTTTTGTTTTTGTTTTGCGCTATGCGGGCCTCTCACTGTTGTGGCCTCTCCCTTTGCGGGGCACAGGCTCTGGACGCACAGGCTCAGCGGCCATGGCTCACGGGCCCAGCCACTCCGCGGCATGTGGGAGCCTCCCGGACCGGGGCACGAACCCGTGTCCCCTGCATCGGCAGGCGGACTCTCAACCATTGCGCCACCAGGGAAGCCCAGTGAATAATTATTGAGTGAATGAACAAACTTAGCACATGTTGGCTGCATAGCCAATGCTCAATAAACATTAACCATTATCTTTTTTAAAAATAAATATTTATTTATTTGCCTGCATTGGGTCTTCATTGCTGCACGCAGGCTTTCTCTAGTTGTGGTGAGCAGGGGATACTCTTCTTTGAGGTGCGCGGGCTTCTCATTGGGTGGCTTCTCTTGTTGCGGATCAGAGGCTCTAGGCGCGCGGGCTTCAGTAGTTGTGGCACGTGGGCTCAGTAGTTGTGGTTTGTGGGCTCAGTAGTTGTGGTTTGTGGGCTCTAGAGCGCAGTCTCAGTAGTTGCAGCGCATGGGCTTAGTTGCTGCGTGGCATGTGGGATCTTCCCTGACCAGGGCTCGAACCCATGTCCCCTGCATTGGCAGGCAGATTCTTAACCACTGCGCCACCAGGGAAGTCCCGACCGTTATCTTTTACTTACATGTGCAGCAAACCTGAGTCAGCCTCTCCACCTCTTTTCACTTACAGGACACAGTTAAGATGGAGTTTCCAGCCCAGTGAGTCTGAGGGCCAGACCGTGACCCCATAAAGGTACCATCCCCTGGGACGTATGCCCCTTAAGTCTTATTCCCCACCAACAGCCTGCTCCTGCTGCATCTCCTGTGTGTTACTGCTCACAGACTTCACTCCCAGGAGAAAGGTTATCAGCGGCGTGGCAGTGGTCCAGGCACTTACCCATTCCTAAAAGCCGTCTTTATCCGACGGCACTTGGCACCTGGGGAAATTCCACTGAAACCGCCTCAAATTTTCAAACTTTTATTTACATAAGTAACCTAGCACAGTCTTGAGTGTATTAGTCAGACTAGGCTAGACCATGCTGCAGTAACAGTTGACCCCCAAATCTCAGTGGCTTAACCCAGACACCAGTTTCTCACTAATACAAGGTCTGGAGCAACTCTCCAGGGTAGCTATCCTCTAGACAGTTTTGATCTTGTGGCTCCAACATCACACAAGGGTTTCTGGTTTGTCATGGCCTGAAGGGAGAAGTGATGGTGACTCTTCTAGCTTAAAAAAATGCTCATCAGTATTTATATCTTCGAAAAGCTAGAGATGTCCATTTAAATGTTATTACCAGGAAAGCAAATGCTTAAGTCACACGACCAATCAGGATTACAACCTTCTTAGAGGCTAAAGAACACTTGGCGGCAGTTTTGAAATCATATGTCTTACACAACTTGTGTAAAATAACAGAAAGGCAGTTTTATGCTACAGCGTGGTTTGTGTTCTTCTGCAGGCCAAGGGGAAGAGGAACCCTTTTCTCCTCTGGTTGAGATTTCTTTCATGGGCTGTTTGGACGGCCTGTGTGTTTCAAGGGCAAGCACTGGAATTCCGTGAGTTAGCACCAAGAGGAAATGGAGAGACCTGAGAGGCTCAGAACTTAGGATATGGAAAGAGAAAAGGGAGGAATAGAAACATTAACAAATGGAAGATGATAAGTGGGATACAGGGCATGATAGGGTAATAACAACCACTAACATAAAAGGCTTTCTGTGGGCCGGGCCCTTGTTCTTAGCAATTGATAGAAATGTATTGCATTTAGGCCACCAGCCACTCTGTCAGACAGGAATTGTTAAAAGCCCCATTTTACCATTGGGCAGACTGAGGCACAGAGAGGTTAAGTAACATGCCCAGCAAGGAGCACATCTGGAATTCAAATCCAGGCAGCCTGGGACCAGAGCCTGTGATTTTAAGGACTATACTGTTTGCATTCGCAACAGAAACCAGTCTTTACAGTGAATAAAGGGAAAGGTTTTAATTAGACTGAGCCAGACACAGAAAGATAAATATGGCATGATCTCATATATGTGGAATCAAAAAAAAAATTGTCAAACTCATAGTAACAGTGAGTGGAACAGTGCTTACCAGAGGCGGTGGGGGAAAAGAGATATTGATCAAAGGGTATAAACTTCCCATTATAAGATGAATAAATTCTGGAGACCTAATGTATAGCATGGCAGCTATAGTAAATAATAACTAATTGTATACTTGAAATTTGCTGAGAGAGTAGATCTCAAGTGTCCTTACCACACACACACACACACACACACACACACACACACACACACACACACAAATTGGAACTATAAGAGGTGATGGATATGTTAATCCGTTTGATTGTGGTGATCGTTTCATAATGTATACTGTTAACCAGACTTTCAGAAACGGAGACTGACTGAAATAAAGAGGCATTTATTTGGGGTTTGTTAGAACTGAAGCCCAGGAGACCCAGACTCAAGAAGTACTTGAGGGCATCCTAATAAAGAAATACATATATATGTATTACAATTTAAAAAAAAAAAAGAAGAAGCAACTTGAATTGTGTTCCACTGGACTACAAATGAAGGAAGCTTCTAAAGGCAAAAACTGCAAAGCCACAATTAGTTACATTAGTTGTTTATCAAGAATTATAATTAGATGATACAGCCACTATGGAGAACAGCATGGAGGTTCCTTAAAAAACCAAAAACAGAACTACCACATGACCCAGCAATCCCGCTACTGGGCACATACCCTCAGAAAACCATAATTCAAAAAGAGTCATGTACTGCAATGTTCATTGCAGCACTATTTACAATAGCCAGACATGGAAGCAACCTAAATGCCCATTGACAGATGAATGGATAAAGAAGATGTGGCACATATATGCAATGGAATATTACTCAGCCATAAAAAGAAACAAAATTGAGTTATTTGTAGTGAGGTGGATGGACCTAGAGTCTGTTATACAGAGTGAAGTAAGTCAGAAAGAAAAACAAATACTGTCTGCTAACGCATATATATGGAATCTAAAAAAAAAAAAAAAAACGTTCTGAAGGGGCAGGACAAGAATAAAGATGCAGACGTAGAGAATGAAATTGAGGACACGGGGAGTGGGAAGGGTAAGCTGGGACGAAGAGAGTGGCATGGACATATATACACTACCAAATGTAAAATAGATAGGTAGTGGGAAGCAGCCGCATAGCACAGGGATATCAGCTTTGTGATCACCTAGAGGGGTGGGATAGGGAGGGTGGGAGGGAGACGAAAGAGGGAGGAGATACGGGGATATATGTATATGTATAGCTGATTCACTTCATTATAAAGCAGAAACTAACACACCATTGTAAAGCAATTATACTCCAATAAAGATGTTTAAAAAAAAAATCAAGCTGGCAAGAAGTAGGGTGTTTGTTAGAAAAGGATTGGTTGGGGTCAGAATGGTTGCATCTTTAAAACGGGGAACAACCCTGAGACACAAGGTTCCAGGTAGCAGATGTTGTTTTAAAAATGGCTGGTGTCCTTGGGTTAGTATAGTTCACAGAAAGTTCAAGTTCTCAGTGTTGCACGGAAGTCCTGAGACCAGATCCTCATTGGCTGCCCAGTTCCATTTTTGTATGTCTGAACTATGATCACTCCATTATAATTTTAATTTGTCATATATACATATGTGGCAAATTAGAGTTATTTATATATATATATACACATATATAAACAAGTTGTACACTTTAAATATAGACAGTTGTTATTGGTCAAAGATAAATAAATGAAAATAAAAAGAAAAGAACTTTGTCTTGCAGGGCAAAGTGAAGTTATGAGCACAAGTTTATTTTGACTTCAATTTTGATATCCCAGCTTATAACTGGGACTGTACACTGAATCTTAGAATAAAAAAATAAAATAATTTTGCTTTTTTCTTTTGCTATTTACAATATATTCATTGGAAATGCCTATTGCACTGTCATCCCTGTTGAGTTTCTCTGCTTCATTCTCTGCATAAGTTTCATCCTGCTCTTATGGGCTAAATTCATATTTAGCAAAAATTCATATTTTTAGGAAACTCTAACCCTGAGTATCTCAGAATGTGTCTGTATTTGGAGATAGGGCCTTTAAAGAGGTAATTAAAGCGAGGTCTTTAGGGTGGGCCTGCTGTGGTCTGAATATTTGTGTCCCCCCCCCCAAATTCATATGTTGAAATGAAATGCCCAGTGTGATGGTATTAGGAGGTGGGGCCTTTGGGAGGTGGGTAGGTCGTAAGGGTGGAGCTCTCATGAATGGGATTAGTGCCCTTATAAAAGAGACCCAGAGAGTTCCCCATCCCCTTCTTCCATGTGAGGACACAGGGTGAAGTTGTCAGTCTGTATCCCAGAAGAGGGCCTTTACCATAACCCAGCCACGATGGCACCTTGATCTTGGACATCCCAGTCTCCAGAACTGTGAGAAATAAATTTCTGTTGATTGTAAGCCACCCAGTAGTCTGTGATATTTTATTATAGCCACTCAAACAGACTAGATAGGCCCTAATCCAATTAGAAGAGGGGATTAGAACACAGACAGAGGGACAACCATGTGAGGACACAGTGAGAAGGCAGCCATCTGCAAGTCAAGGAGAGAGGCCTCAGAAGAAGTTAAACTTGCTGATACCTCGATCCCGGACTTCTAGCCTCCAATATTGTGAGAAGATAAATTCCTGTTGTTTAAGCCACCTAGTCTATGGTATTGAGTTGTGGTTGCCCAAGCAAATGAATACACCTGCTGTATCCTCATTTGTTGTAGGCTCTATGTGTGATTTTGCCTTTGATTTTTTAAAGTATTAGGAAGTATTCCAGAAATACACAAGGCTTAGAGAATAATGTAGTGAACACCCATTACCCCTCTAAGTTAGTCAGGATAGGGTAGGATGTGCTGCAGTAACAAGTAAACCCTGAAATCTTAGTGGCTTAATACAATGTAAGTTTATTTGCCCATCATGAGATTGCGACGTGGACCAGGCAGCCCTGCTTCATCTTGTACCTATGCCATCTGGAGTATGGACCATCTGGGCCGTCCCTGCAGAGGACGGGTGGACAGAGGAGGTACTTGGGCTCTTAACTGCCTCAGCCGGGAAGTGACTTCCATTCACAACCCATTGGCCAGAAGTAGCCAGAGCTAGTGGCCCCAATCTCACTGCAAAGGATCCTGGGAAGTGAAGGGGAGGATGTGGTTATCTGGTGAGCACTAATGGTCTCTACCTTCCCCATAACATGGTTCAAGAAATGAGCATCACAATTACAGTTGAAGACCCTCAATGCTTCCATGATTGGAGCAGTTCTGCAGAACTTTTATTGACCTCAAGCCATTCTCATATCTTTTGTGAGCTCTGCAGTTTCACTCTGCATTTGTTCTGCTCTGTACCTGCCCTGGGCCATTAGGGAGAGACAGGTGCTAGAGGCTGGACACAGGGTGAGAACTCATTCCCCCCCACCTTGGCCACGCCATGTGGCATGCGGGATCTTAGTTCCCTGACCAGGGATCAGAACCGTGCCCCCTGCAGTGGAAGTGCAGAGTCTTAACCTCTGGACCACCAGGAAGTCCCTGAGAACTCATTTTACGAGTGGCCACTTTGTGGGAATTCCCTGGCGGTCCAGTGGTTAGGATGCTGCACTTCCACTGCAGGGGGCACAGGTTCAATCCCTGGCCAGGGAACTAAGATCATACATGCCGTGCAGTGCAGCCAAAAAAAGAAAAAAAAAAGAAGTGGCCACTTTCTGAGAGAGGGTATTCCAGGTATGATAACTTTTCTTCTTTCTGTAATCTCATCATCATGGGGAACTCAGGTGACTACTCGTTGGCAGTGGATTAAGTTTTCTTTCAGCTTCCTGTCCCCCCACCCCACTTCTGTTTTCTAGCATGATCTCCTGTCCAGACTGTGGCAAAGGTGTTGAAGCAACTTTCAAATTCTGCCCCTACTGCGGAAAATTTCTGCCTACAGAGGAGCACGAGGGGTCCCAGACCTTTGTCAAGCCGTCTATGTCATCCTCCCAAGGTAAGAACCAGGGCTTTATGCTTCTCCCTTTAAGAGGGGTGATGTGTGTGCGTGCGTGCGTGTGTGCGTTTGGGAAGGAAGGACAGACACCTTTGCAGTCTGCCTGACCCTGCATGGATACTGGAGAAGCCCAGAGCTCAGGCTCTCCCTATACAGTTTCTTGGCGTTTTATCGGGCTCGTGGCTCTGAAGTTGACAACTCATGCATTTCTGTCTCCAGCTTGGACTCTTCCCCTGAAATCTACATTCATATATATCAGACTCCCTGCTTGACATCTATTGGATGTCCCATAAGTGTCTCCTCATGCCCAGAACTAAGCTCCTGATATGACTGCCACCCCCGACCTGCCCCTTCCATAGGCTGTCCCATCGAGGTAACAGCCGTTCAGCTTATTCAGTTTCTCAGACCATGGAGTCATCCTCAAGTCCTCTTTCTCTCCCACCCTATGACTGCAGCCCTCCAGCAGATCTCATCAGCTCTCCCTTTAAAAGTCAATGCCGAGGACTTCCCTGATGGCACAGTGGTTAAGAATCCACCTGCCAGTGCAGGGGACACAGGTTTGATCCCTGGTCCGGGAAGATCCCACATGCCACGGAGCAACTAAGCCCGTGTGCCACAACTACTGAGCCTGAGCTCTAGAGCCCACAAGCCACAACTACTGAGCCCATGTGCCACAACTACTGAAGGCTTTGCGCCTAGAGCCCCATGCTCCGCAACAAGAGAAGCTACTGCAATGAGAAGCCCGTGCACCACAATGAAGAGTAGCCCCCACTCGCCTCAACTAGAGAAAGCCTGTGAGCAGCAACGAAGACCCAAGGCAGCCAAAAATAAATAAATAAATTTCTTTTTAAAAAAACTCAATGCCGAATTGGAGCACTTCCTGCCACCACCCTGATCCATCTCACCCTCACCTCCCCAATATTGTAGAAGCTTTCTTCCCCTGGTCTCCCTGCTTATTCTCTGTTCCCCGCAGCTCTCTTCAAGTGGCAGCCTGATCGACCCTGTTAAAACAAAGTCAGACCCTGTCATTCCCCTGCTCACTACCTTCCCAGGTTAAGCCTGACGTGATCAGGTCCCTGTTGCCTCTCAGAGCTCATCTCCTAACCCTGGACCTCTGAGCTGTTGCACTTGCTGTTCTCTCTCTCTGGGTGGTTCTTCCCTCATCTGGTGCATGACCCCCTCTCTCACTTTCTTCAGGTCTTTATGCAGTTGTTGCCTGCTCAGAGAGGCCTCCCCTGACACCTCTAATTAAATTGCATCCTCCTACATGTGACAGCCCCTGTCCCCTGATGATCATGGCAATGAGAAACTCATTGGATGGTTTAAACTCCAGACTAGACACTCTCTGAAGGAGAGCAGTGAACTGGAAGACAGATCTGAAGAAGGTACCTAAAGGACACCACACTGTGGTAAAGTGCTTGAGGATATAAAGGAGAGGCTAAACCTCTCTTAGGAAAGAATAACTAAACAGAGGAAAGTTTGTTTAGATGATTTAGGTGATAGCAGTAAACCTTGGCTGTGAGGGTCAAAGGGAAGAGAGTGTTGAATATGACCTCAGCGTTTCTGGTTTAATGGTTCCTGGGAAGGACTTCTGTAACCCCAGTGTGCATTCGGTCTTCCTTTCTCTAGGCTCGAGGAAAAGGAGGAACACCAGTTCTGAAATATCTCCCAAGAAAGTGAAATGGCCCAGCTGCGCCTCCTCTCCCCCATCATCCCTTCCCTCAGAAGGTGACAGTTCTGAATCTGAAGATACCTTCAGTACCTGTGAGAAACCCAGAGATGAGAGTTATGCTCAAAATGGGGAAAAGGAGGGTTATCTGACAATGTTTGAGGCATCATGCCTCTGCTCAGGCATCACATACGCCTGCTTGGACCCTCCTCCCAGGATCCTCCCCCACCTTCCAGCCCACAGGCTCCCCCTCCAGTCCATCCCTACATGGCCAGAGGTGACCTCACCCCTCCCTGCTCACAGCCCCCTACCGTCCCCATCGCCCCACTGTCTGGGCTCTTCAGCCTGACCTCTGAGACTATGGTCTGGTTCCTCCTTTAGCTCTCACCACAACCCTGTACACAGAAAACTCACTTTTGGAAATACTTTTTAGGGTTTTCAGCTTCTGGTCTTGGCTAAGTCTGTTCCTTCAGCCCTAGGGCCTCTTTCCAGCACTCAGGGTCAGATCTCTAGGAAGCCTTTCCTGAATGCCATAGGCTGGATCAAGTCCACCTCATCTCCCTCCAGAGCCTGTCTTTGTCCTCTTTGTCTGGGCTCCCACAGTGCCAGTGATGTCCTCATTTGAGTTCATGTGTCCTCCAGGCTCCATGTCCCTTTCTGCCTTGCTTGCTGGACTGAGAGTCCCTCGTGGAGAGGGACCAGGTGGACTCATTTGTGTATGCCCTGTGCCAGCCAATGAGCAGGGAAGGGTGAGGGCCATATGCCCGTCTCCTTCCCACTGGGTCTTTGGATCTCAAGTCACAGCCCTTCGGTGTCTCCTCTTTCTCCCTTGTTATTCTCTGGGCCCCACGGCCTCTTCCCATCTGTGCCTTGGGTGGATGGCGGCTGGGAGGAGTGAAGCAGGGAATATCTTTTCCTGTGTCCCTATCTCACCACACTGCCCTCATTGTCTTGCCAGTCTAGGAGCCCCTCAAAGGCAGGGCCTCAGTCTAACAAATGTCTGGTCCCTCTTCATGCTCAGCACAAAACCAGGTCCTGTGTTAGGATGTTTTGTGTTGAATGTCTGGAATCGTTTTTTTTTCCTCCCTGGCAAACTTCTACTCATCCAATAGGACCCAACTCAAATGTCCCCTCCTCCATGGAGCCTCCCCTGACTTTTGCAGGCACAGTCAGTCTCTTTCTCCTATTCCTCTGTACTGCCCTGTCTCAGACTCAGTTCTGACCAGCTGTGTCCAGGTCAGTCTCCCCGACCAAATTAGAGGCTCCCAAGGGAAGGGTCCAGATCCAACTCACGTCCGGGTCCCCAGCTTCAGCACACAGGATCCATGAAAGGTCCGAGGAAGTTTTTGTTGAATGGACAAATGAATAAATGAACAGTATTATGAGCGCCGTCTGATTACCCACCCAACTTTTTCTCTCCCGGATGCCGCCTTTTCTTTATTCTCACCATCCTCCTGCAGGGTGCTGGAGCAGATCCCCAACCTCCCAGAGCAGCCCTCGGACAACCAGGCAGAGCCCTCGGTCACTGAAGCGGAGCCGGGTGACCACCTCGCTCAAGGCTTTGCCAGAGAGGACGGTGCTGATAGACAAGAGTGGGTGGCACTGGAAGCTGAGATGCCTTCAGAGCAGGGATGGCCAGGGCATTCTCTATGAAGGTACACTCTGTCCACAGGTGGGCAGGTGCTGGGCTGGGCTGGGCTGGGCTGGGCTGGGTCGGGTCGGGCCATCTTGGAGCCAAGGCAAAGGGGAGGGAACCACTTTCTGAGAATGGAGATGGAGCCGTATCCCAGCTGCAGACCTGCCTCGAGGCAGCTTTCTCTTAGAGCTGGGACTGCAAACCTATGCACCTACAGCGCAGCTGGGAAGGTAGAGTAAATGAGTGCAGGAGGCTGGGAGTCAGGCAATTGGGAGTGGTCTGGTCAACCAGAGCGCAGGTGCCCTGGATAAAGAGGACACTTCTCCACCGCCACCTACTGTCGTCACATGGGAGTGCAGGCCCAGTGTGGCCGGAAGATAAGGACAGCGATCACTGTCTGTCTGTCCTGCAGAGATAGGATGGACCCTTCCTCCAAATTTGGTTTGAATGTTGAGACCGATGAGGATATGAAAGGTTTACTGCTTGTGTAATTGATATCTCTGGTGGGGGGAGAAGCTCTGTGAGAACAAGGAAGAGCACCTAGCCCCAGTTTTTACTGTGGTTAAGGGGCAGGGCTGGGGTGAGGGTTCTGCCCGGGCCAGGGCCTCATTTGGTTTGAATCTCTGCTGTCACCAAAATAGGGAGCTCCAGGCTTTCTTATCAGTGGGATGGGAAGAGGCAGGGCTGGGCTTTAAAGTTAAACAAAACAACAGTGTAAAAATGCAGCAAGACAACTTGTTACAATGAAGGAAAAAATAACTGCACTGGAAATGTTAGTATTAATCAACCTAGCATTAACTGAGTGCTTACTCCAGGCCAGGCCTTGTTCTAAGCACTTTATGTGGTTTTATGAGGTTTTTTGCATTTTTTAAAATTGAGATAAAACTCATATAATGTAAGATTCACCATTTTAAAGTCTACAGTTCAGTGGGTTTTAGTAGATTCACGATGGTGCGCATCCGTCACCACCATCTAGTTCCAGAGTACTTCTATCACCCCAAAAGGAAACCCTGTACCTTTACCAGTTACTCTCATCCTCCTCCCCCCGCAGCCCCTGGCAACCACTAATCTACTTTATGTCTCTGGATTTGCCTATTCTGGACATTTCAGATAAATGGAGTGATACTCTCTGTGGCCTTTTGTGTCTGGCTTCTTCCCCTCAGCACGATGTTTTCAAGGTCCAACCATGTTGTCACTTTTGTCAGAACTTCCTTCTGTTTTATGGCCGAATAAGATTCCAGGGTCTGTATATATCACATCTGGTTGATCCATTTATCAGTTGGTGGATGTTTGGGCTGTGTCCACTTCGGGCCATGATGAATAATGCTGCTGTGATCGTGCGTGTACAGGTTTTCACGTGGACATATGTTTGCTTTATACTTCTTAACCCGTTTAATTCTCATGACAGCCTCATGATGTCAGCAAGGTCATTATCCCCATTTTCTAGATAAGGAAAATGAAGCCCAGGGGTGTTAATGACTAGACAGAGATCTGGCTCCAGAGAGCTTCCAAGCTTGCAGGAAGAGCCAGAGATCGGGATTTTGAGAGGAAATCTCTGATTTGGAAGCACCGGCCGGCCAGACACGGGTGCCAGCAATTTCGAGCCTCAGGTTGGCCATCCTGCCTTAGAGCCTGGGCAGGAGGGCAGAGCAGCCACATTTGAGACAGACCCAGGTGGGGACTTCCCTGGTGGTCCAGTGGTTAGGACTCTGCTTCCACTGCAGAGGACCTGGGTTCATTCGATGTCACATGGGAGATCTCACGTGCCATGCGGTAAGGCCAAAAAAAGGAAAAGAAATGGACCCAGGTGGAGTCGTGACTTGGCTCTGGCACACTGAGTGAGCCTGGGCGAGCAGCTCTGCCTTGATGTCCCAGTTGGGAAAGTGAGAGATGGTGTCCTGCCCACCTCCCGGGGCTGTTGGTCCCAGACGGTGAGAAGGGACAGGGGCAATGAGCTTGGAAAACGGTAAAGGGATCTTCTCAGGCGGAGGTAGGTAGCATTAGTCATGGAGGGACAGAGGGCAAGGGAGGGAGAGAGGAGAGCATAAAGGGACACTAGGGAGCGCACACTCCATGCCAGGCGCTGTTCCGGGGCCCATTTAATGCTCCCAGCCACGCTAGGAGGGAGGCACTCATGTTACTTCATCTTACAGCTGGAGCACAGAGAGGGGAAGCCACTCGCCCAAGGTCGCACAGCCTCAAAGTGACAGAGCTGGGATTTGAACCTAGGTGTAATTCGTAACCATTACACCACAAGAGAGGGAGGGAGGGAGGGAGGAGGAGGGAATCGGAGTGAGAAGGAATGAGAGGAAGAGAAAGGATAGAGGGGCAGAACCAACAACAAGAAGGGCTGGGGAGAGAGAAGTATGGGGAGAGGCCCAGAGGGCTGGGAAGGAAGAGGGAGAAGAAAGACAAGGCAGGAGGCATCTGAAGGAAAAAAACCGAGCTGTGTCCTCACATCAGAAACCCACAGTGGAAGGTTAGGAAGGAAATGCTGTGGGCCGTGTGTCTTCACCTTTTGTGTCGGGTCTTCCCAGCCCGCCAGCATCATTCATTCTCCCAGTGCGAGGCCCGGGTGCTGGCTCGGGCACAGTGGGGAGGGGGCTGCATGTGGATGTACCTCAGGGCGGCGTTACCCCAGGACAGGTTGCCTTTGGCTTCTGCCAGTTTGCACCAGTCGGGAAGATGTAGTTGAAAACAGTGAGAGTAAAACAACAGCAGCAAGCAGAATGGTGATTTTTATTATAGCAGCTGTGACGCTTCCAGCCCACTCTGCACCCCCACCCCCGCTAAGCTCTCTATGTCTGTTAACTCACCTGATTCCCATAGCAGCTGACACTTCCAGCCCGCTCTGGGCCCCCCAACCCCCGCTGAGTTCTTCATGTCTGTTAACTCACCTGATTCCCATAACAGCCCTGTGAGTTGGCACGCTCTCTTACTTTGTGAAACACTGAATTATAACGTCATCCTCCCTGGTCTCCCTGTCCCAGTTTGGGAGACCTATCACCAAGGCAACCAGGTAAATCCCAGCAGCTGCGGTATGCGTGGAGAGTTGTTTCTGAGAAGCAACTGGGATTCAAGTCCCAGGCTGCCCCACTGTGGATGGAGGTTCGGGGCTTGTATTCATTTCCTGTGGCCACCATCACAAATCACCACAAACTTAGTGGCTGAAGACAGCACACATTTATTCTCTTCTAGTTGTGGAGGTCACAAGACTGAAATCAGTCTCACAGAGCTAAAGTTAAGATACGGGCGAAGGGACTTTCCTGGTGGTCCAGTGGTTAAGACTCTGCACTTCCACTGCAGGGGGCACGGGTTCGACCCCTGGTCAGGGAACTAAGAACCTGCATGCCGTGCAGCATGGCCAAAAAAATAAAATTAAAAAGAAAAAAGAGATATGGGTAGGGCTAGTCCTTCCAAGAGGCTCCAGAGGCAAATCTGTTTCCTTGCCTGTTCAGCTCCCAGAGGCCGCCTGCATCCCTCGGCTTGTGGCCCCTTCCTCCATCCTCAAAGCACATCACCCCAGGCTCTGCTTCAACCATCACATCGCCTTCTCCTCTTCTGTGGTCAAATCCCCCTCTGCCTCCCTCTTTATAAGGACGCTTGTAGGATTACATTAGGGCCCCCTGGATCATCCAGGACAGTCCCCACAGCACAGGACCCTTAATTTAATCACACCTACAAAGACTTGCCATTGGTTCTCTCCACCTGCAGCCCCTTAACACGACGTATTTCTCCCAGTGGCGGCCCTGAGCCTCTCCCTGGTCCTCGGTTTTAGCTGCTCTGGGAGAATGGTTGCCTCCCTTTTCGAGGGGTCCCCCAGGGGTCCTTTAGGGCTTGTTTTAAGTACGCAGTTAACTCTCAGCCCCAGTACCCTTGGCATTCATTGTGGGGGCCGTTCTGTGCACGATAGGGTGTTTGGCAGCATCCTCGACCTTTACCCATCCCCTCTCCCAGTTGTGACAACAAAAACTGTTGCCAGACATGGCCAGATGCCCACTGGGGGGCAGAACCGCTCATGGTTGAGAACCACTGAGTCAGGCCGTCCCAGACGTGCCCTCCAAAGACAGAGACCCTGTCAGCTGGTAACTGTGAGGTGGAATCACTACTCTTTAAGCGCCTTTCAGCTGTGCCCACAACAAAGGTTGGGCCAGAGAAGGGCAGGCCAGGCAGAGGCACGGCACAGGCAAAGACTCGGAGGCTGGAAACCCGCGCAGGAAGCGTCAGGATCCTGGTGTTGCTGATGGTGGGGCGTGGAAATGGCCGGGGCACCTCTCAGGCAGGAGTCCCCAGCCAGGTCTAGGGAGGTGGGAAAGCATAGGCAGACCAGTTGAGTTAGCCTTCTGCCTCTGCCAGCAGCTCGTTGTCTGTTCTTCCTCGAGGGATGTCATGACCTTGCGCCTCCATTTCCTCACCTGCAAAATGGAGAGTGTAATAGCACCGACCTCACGGGGTTGTCGTCAAGAGAGTTAAGTGAGTAGAGCGATGAGCAGGAAAATAGCAAAAGCGCCATATAAATGCTTCCTGTTGTTGTTCTGGTTATGATGGATCCCAGCGCAGCATTGTTGCTCCAGGTTCAATGTCGCCTGTCTCTTGGCCATCAGAGGCTCCCACCTGCCTGCCTGCCACACCCCTGTCTGCATTTGTCACACGTAGCGACTTTGCATATACGTATCAGGTTTGCATCAAGCAGGGGTCTCCCAGGTCGCAGGATCTGGAGCCAGGTTTACAGCCCGGCTCTGCTGAGGCCCTCGGCCAAGCCCACTGCCCTTCCTCCTCTGTCGATTCCTCTCTGTAATGGGAATTGCCCAGCTGACTCCCCGGCAGTCGGCGGGAGGGCCGGTGAGAAGAGTGGAGGGGAAAAGCCCCTCATAGATCTGCAGAGCAGTGCAGGAAAAGCATATTTAAATTGCCAGCTGTTCTGCCTGCTTCCAAGTGTCAGGCATGTGGTTCGTTGACTGGTGCTTTTCCTCGGACCTTGAGGTAACTCTGAGGCAGGTACTGTTTTTATGCCTGAGAGGTGCCCCGGCCATTTCCAGCATGCCCCTCAAAGATCCCCCCAAACCCCCTCCCCACAGGTGGGAAGGACGCCTCTCTCCCCCAAGATCCATGATCTTTCCACATTTCCCTCCTTTAGGCTGGGCTCGGGTCACCTTTGGCCTTAAATCTGTAAGCCCTGGTTCCTGCCCAGCTCCATCTGGAGCTTCTTGAAGGCAAGGGTGGCTTCTAGGTAACTTTGTCACCTCCCTGCCCCTTAGCTCAGTGTCTCACAACACCAACCTGGATGGTTAGGAAGGGTGGGAAGGATATGCATCTCCATATATGCATCTCACCCAGGACCGGGATCTGGTAGCCCCCAGCCACACCCCATCCTTGGTGGCTTGTATTCCATCCCCTCATAACCATTATTCCTCGTGGACTGTGAACCATCTGTGTCAGCAAAAGTCATTCTTCCAGTTTTCAGAGGAAGGCTTAAAGTTAATCAGGAACTTATCTGGCTTGGGTGCGTTCTTCATGAGTAGGCTAGAGCTCTGTCACGCAGAAAGGGGAGGGGGTAGGACAGTGGGCCTAAGATGACCCTGACAAGATGGAGTAGGTGTGGTTCAGCCACACACCCATATATGCAGACAAATGCATACAGCTGCTGAGTCAGGGGCCCCAGGACCACCCCCGGGTTCAGTGATTCACTGGGGGGACCCACAGGCCTCAGCCTATAGTCATACTCATGTCATAATTTATTATAGCAGAAGGATACAGCACAGTCAGCAAAGGGATAAGGCACATGGGGTAAGTCCGGGGGAACCAGTGCCAGCTTCCAGAGTCCCCTCCCCTTGGAGTCACACGGGATGCATAACAAGGTGTGACATCACACTTGAAATGCTCATTAGAGGGACGCTCATTAGAGACTCAGTGCCCAGGGTTTTTATTGGATGCTGGTCCCACAGGCACTCTCTGCCTAGCAGGTACCAAAATTCTACTCTCAGAAGGAAAGCAGGTGTTCAGCATAATGGTTTGGGCACTGGGAGCCCCTTTTATTGGTTAGGAATCCTAGAACCTTCCCAGCTGATTCGCAGACACCAGCCGAGGTTCAGCCTTGCGCGCAGGCCTTTCAGAGGAGAGCAGTCTCACGGTTAATTACCCTTTGTGCACAGCTGTGTGTTAACAGAGAGAGAAAGAAAGAAGCTGTTTGAAAATAGGAAGGAGCAGGTCATGAAAGTCAAGAATGCACTTGACCCTGTGGGAATCCATTAACCGCAGCTGCTGCTGGTTACTCTGAGGACACTGACCCTGACCTTCCCTCTAGATGATAACCTTCCTCCTTTCGTCCACCCACAGCTGAGCCCGACTCCACCTTTGCCTGCGAGTCAAGTCCCCGGAAACAAAGATTCTCACTTAAACTAGTGAGTGGCCTCCGGGGGAGCGGCACTGAGGGGAGGGCCTGGGGCTTTAGCAAATGCACCACTGACCTCCAAGCCCCTCTGTGGGCTGGGCAAGCCGGAGAGCACAGCCTTGGCCTGCAAGGAGCAGTGGGACCTTGGGTGGGGCACGTCTCCCTCTGGGCCTTGGGTTCTTCTACATGGGGCCCCTCAGAAACCACAGTCAGGTCCACCCACAAGCCCTGGCTCTGATGCTTTCTGGCTGTGTGTCTGGGCAAGTGCCCGAAACCTGGGACAGCTGGCTCGGGTGCCCTCCCTTGGCCCTAGATGGGGGCCGTGTGAGTGGTTCAGAGCCAGTGCTCCTGAACCAGGCTCGCAGATGAGTGATAGCACCTGCTTGCTGAGAGCCTGTCCTGCACCCAACCCTGGGCTAAGAGTTTCATAATCAAACCTGTGGGGTGGTTACTGTGTTTCCCATTTAACAGATGAGGAAATAAAGGCTTGGTCGCTTGCTCAGGGACGCCCATTATGAATATTGCTTTGTTCACTGCTGTATTGACAATGCCCAGAACAATACTAGGCACATAATAGGTGCTTTAAAGAAAGAATGAGTGAATGGCAGAGCTGAGATTTGAACCCAGTTCTCTTTGACCCTGTGCCCTGAAGAACCCAGCTGTACTAGTGTTTAATTAAAATATTTGGTTTGACTGTTTGGAAAAAATGACTCAATGTTAGTTATGGCTTAAACAAGTATATTTTATTGCTTTTCCATTTAACAGTCTGGGGGCAGTGGTCCAGGGCTGATATGATGGTTCCATAAACCAGGGGCTTACTTTCCTTCTCTCTTGTTGCTCCAGGCCCCTCAATCTATAACGTTCATCTCATGGGCTGAGATGGCTGCTCCACATCCTATCATCTCATCTGCATTCCAGCCAATTGGAACAGGAAAAGAGGAAGGGGAATGCCTGCCCTAGCCCTTTAAGGGCGTAACCTGGAAGTTGCCCGTATCTCTTCTGCTCACGTCCCCATTGGCCAGAACTCGGTCATGGGGCATTCCTCACTGCAAGGGAGACTGGGAAATGTAGTTTTTAGCTGAAGGGCGTGTGTCTAGGGAAAACGTGTAGATCCTATTGTAAAAGAAAAGGAACCTGGGCAGTGACTCAAAAGTCTCTGATGTATGTTCACATGGAGCACCCTAGGGAATTTGGTTCTGATGTGCAGGACTTGGGGAACCTGGGTTATTGCTGGCATTACCCTGGGGTAATCCATGGCCAGTGATGACCTTGGAGCCCTTGCCTAAGAGATTCCAGTGTGACAGCCTTTCCCCCTCCTCCTCCACTAGGATGCCAAGGATGGGCGCTTGTTTAACGAGCAGAACTTCTTCCAGCGGGCCGCCAAGCCTTTGCAAGGTATTCCTCAGCGAAGTGGGCAAGTGGGGGAAGAGTTGGGGGTACCAGCTTGGTCAAAACAACTGGCTTCTCCCTGAAGGTGTGGGGAGGGTGGGGATCAAATTAAAGGCCCAGGTTTGCTCCCATCACCCCTCGGGCCTCAGGCCCCAGAGGACAGACAGCGGACAGTGGGCTGAGGCTGGCTTGTCCTACCAGCTCTTGAGCGCCAAGTATTAAATTTTCACAAACACTGCAAGCCAGTTATTAAAACATAGCCATCGGACTTCCCTGGTGGTCCAGCGGTTAAAACTCCGCGCTCCCAATGCAGGGGGCCTGGGTTCAGTCCCTAGACAGAGAACTAGATCCCGCATGCCACAACGAAGATCCTGCGTGCTGCAACTAAGACCCAGCACAGCCAAATAAATAAATAAATATTGTTTTAAATAATAAAATTGCCCTCCAAGCTTTCAGTCATAGCCATCTTAAATAAATAAATAAATAAATAAAATAAAACATAGCCATCATAAATTAATTTTATCAATTTACAGTCAAATTAAGAGCAAGGGTAATAGATACTCAGAGCTCATCCCTTCCTAATTATTTGTCTACATTTCCTATCATCTAGACTTTTTTTTTTTTTGGCTACGCCTCTTGGCATGTGGGATCTTAGTTCCCCGACCAGGAATTGAACCCATGCCCCCTGCAGTGGAAGCATGGAGTCCTAACCGCTGGAGCGCCAGGGAAGTCCCTACTATCTATATTCTTGAGGTTGTTTACATTCACTGTATCTGTGTGGTGGAAATACCACGTAAGGGCACGCTACTGCCTCTCTTTCCACCTCAGTTTTCCATGATACCACATTGGTAGCTTGAAATTGGCCATACTGGGAAGTATTTACACCACAGAAATCAGCAAACACGACAAATCAGGGCTATCTTTCCCCAGACAACCAGCTGTTAAACTTTTATCAGCACACCGCTGGATCTTCACCATCCAACTGAGATCCTGGAAGGTGGGCGGACATGTAGTGACACCTTGACCAGTTTAGACACGCCCCGATCTCATTAGCTCTACATGGGAATTCAGAGGTTACGCTGTCACTCTTGCTGCTTACACTCACTCCAGATTTGTCAGTGCTTTCTCCCATGTTCACACCCCCTGTCGTCACCCCCCTCGCTGTCACGCACCCACAGAGGCGACATCACCAACCAGGAGACCCAGTGTGTGGCCTGGGCTCGGGCACGCTCTGCTTCTGGCCCGAGAACAGGCTGCTGTCCATTGTGGGTGCAGGGCCAGGTGGGCCCTAACCTCTGAGGCCCCTGCCTCCCACAGTGAACAAGTGGAAAAAGCGGTACTCGACCCCCCAGCTGGCCATCCCCACCTGTGTCGGTTTTGGCATTCACCAGAACAAGTACAGGTGAGTCACTTCACTTGCCACTCGCCTCACTGGCCCCTTCCTTTCTCTCCCTGTCACATGCCCAGGCATGGCTGGGACCCTGGAGTCATGGGCCAGATAGTTGCTTCCTTCCTTCCAGCCTTGAGCCAGGCTGGTCCCCCACCAATCTGAACCCTTCATCTCACCCAGGACCGGGATCTGGTAGCCCCCAGCCACACCCCATCCTTGGTGGCTTGTATTCCATCCCCTCCCCTGGTCATCTCTCCCACTTGCTGGGACACTCATGTCTTCCAGGTTCTTGGTTTTCCCCATCCTGGGGAGGAGCCTTCAGTCGATCCTGGATGACTACCCGAAGCCTGTGATGTCAGTGAGGTCTGTGTTCCAGATGGCCTGCCGGCTGGTAAGTCCCTGAGAGTTGCAGGCTCCCATCCAGAGGATGGCCCCCCGGGTCCTAGTTTATCAGTCTGTTTGCTCATTGACACGTTCAGCCCTCACCTCCCTCTGCTGGGCACTGGGGCGAGCACGGTGACCAACACAGCTGAACACCAGGCTGTTAGAACCAGAGTGATAAGTGGGACTTCCCTGGTGGTCCAGTGGTTAAGACTCCGCACTTCCAGTGCAGGGGGTGCGGGTTCAATCCCTGGTTGGGGAACTAAGATCCTGCATGCCGTGCAACGCGGCGAAAAAAAAAAAAAACAGAGTGATAAGTATTGTCAGGAGACCATAGCAGTTGGAGGAAGGGTCCCAGCCTAAATTGAGGGGTTCAGTTGAACTTCCCGGTAGAGGTCATTTCTAAGTCAAGAGTGGGAAATAGCAAGGTGCTGGCTAGAGCAGGAGTGGAGATGCGTGGGAGGGCATTCCAGGCCAAGGGTACGGCTTAGGCAGAGGCTGGTGTGGGGGAGAGAGCACACGACTTCTGTTCATTCATGCCTTCCTCTATCCATCGTTTCATTAAATATTTATCAGGTCCCTGCTGGGAATCAGACACTGTCCCAGGGGCTGGGAGTACCATGGGGGGCAGCACAGTCATGGTTTTTATGTCTAGTGGGAGAGGATGATATTAAATCACAGTTGCACAAATTGTGAAAAGGGCTTTGACTAGAAGTGATGGAGAATAAGAGGACCCAGTGTAAATTGCTGGAGGGATGGAAGTGGCAAGGGAGTGACACATCAGGTGAGTCCCAAAGGTCATTACGCTGAGTGTCTGCAGTGTGACGTGTAGAGGGGAAAGGTAACAGCTGAGGTTGGTGTGGAGAGCTCAGCAGTGACCAGATCACGCAGGACCTTGAACGCCAACCTGGGGAACCTGGACTCTGTCCCGAGGGTGCTGGGGAGCCACACGAGGATTGGGAATAGGGGAAGGGCAGGGTCAGCTCTGGGTGTAGAAAGACCCTGTGGGCCGTGTGGGGACGAGATGGAGGCTGGGTGAGGTCAGCACAGAGAGGACCCGGCCTGAGGAGGAGCTGGGCTGTGGGGATGGAGAGTTTGAACAAGCAGAACTTGGTGGGCAGTAGAGCCTTGGAGTCGACGGGGGCTTGGGTTGTAATCAAGATGTAAGGAGTACCTGGGCAGTTCAATATATGAGCTCAGTGGAAAAGTCAGAGCTAGAGATCAGAATATAAATTACTTAGCTAAATGTATTTCTGCTCCCTAGGGCAAATGAGAAAAAAACCTCTTTGATGTACATGAGTGCTGGGTTTTCTTTCTTGCGGGGGGTCAATAAGTAACCAGCTTCTTCCCCTCCTGAGATCAGCTAAGAGATAGACATAAGAGGTCAATGGAAAACCAAATATCAGCTTTAATGCTAAATTTTTCAAAAACCTAATTAGAAGACATGCTTAGATGTGCTGTCAGGGTGGGCTTCCTGATGCGTCACTTAGGAGTAGTCAGGCTTGGACCACCGCCACCACCACCACCACCCCCATCACAAGCAGCACCACGTGACCCCAGGCCCAACAGTGGGGGTTCCCTCCAAAGCTTTGCATCAGCGCCTCTTTGTGTTAGCCTGCTGCTCATGGAGATGCTTGCTTTCTTCCCCCCAGCTGGATGCCCTGGAGTTCCTCCATGAGAATGAGTATGTTCACGGCAATGTGACAGCTGAGAATATCTTTGTGAATCCAGAGGACTTGTGCCAGGTAATAGCCAGGTCCTCCTCCATCCTGGGGGCTCTCTGGGCTCAGGATCTCACCTGTCTGAAAACCTGCCTTTATTTCACAATGCTTATTGCAGACAAAGAATTGCTATCCATCATGTATAAAGAGTTCCTTCAAATAAATAAGAAGAGATAAGGAACTTAGTAGAAAGATAGACAAAGGATAGGAAAAGCAGTTCGTAGAAAAAGAAATCCACAGGTTCGTTAAATGTATGAAAAGATGCTTAACCTCCCTAATAGTCATAGCAATTACCCTTAAAATACATTATTTTTACCCTTTGCGTGGACAAAATTAAAAAGAAAAATAATATCTCCTGCTGATAGGATGTAAGGAACTAGGAATTCTTTATATACTATTGGAAGTATGAAATGGGCAACGTTTTTGGAAGGTAATTTGAATATAGCAGTCAAAATTCAAATGCATGTTTTTTGATCCACCGGGTCCTCTTTTAGGAACGTATCTTATCCATATATTCGAAGATACATGTACAAAATGTTCCTGACAACATTGATTGTGACAGTAAAATTGGAAAACCTCAAATATATGCTCCCAGTAGAGTACTAATTAGTATTTTAAAGTAAATTCTAATTACTCCTGCTAATGACAGAAACCCAATTTAACATGCCTTAAGCAAAAAAGAAAAAGGAAAAAATGTTTAAAAAGGGCCAAGTGCAATTTATTGCTCCATGGAGTGGAAAAATCTAGGACTTCACTGGCTTCAAGCATGGCTGAATCTAAGAACTCAGACCCTGTCACTGGGAAGCTGGCTCTTCCATTTCTGGGCTCTTCTTGTTTTTGCATTGCTCATAATCAGGCAAACTGTCTTCCCTGTGGTGACAAAATAACTGCCAGCAAATGAGGCTCAAATCCCCTCAGTTTAGCAACCCCAGTGGAAATAGATCAGGTGAGCCCCACCTCAGACACATGGACTGAGAATTGGAGAGGGGTCATCCCAGAGAAAAATCCTGGAACCATATTAGTCAGAGCTCTCTAAAGAAACAGAACCAATAGAATGTGTGTGTGTGTGTGTGTGTGTGTGTGTGTGCGCGTATATATGTAAGAGAGAGAAAGAGATTTATTATAAGATTTATCAGGAGAGCTGATAATGTGGTCTAGTCAGAGTCCAAAGGCCTGAAAACTAGAAGAGTTGATTGTGTGATTTCCAGTCTGAAAGCTGGCAGGCCCAAGACCCAAGAAGAGCCAATATTTCTGTTCAAATCTAAAGGCAGGAAAAGGCTGATGTTCGGCTCATGTGGTCAGGCAGGAGGCATTCCCTTTCACTCAGCCTTTGTGTTCTATTCAACTGATTGGGTGAGGCCCATGCACACTAGAGAGGGCAGTCTGTTTTATTCAGCCTACTGATTTAAATATTCATCTCATCCAGATACACCCTCACAGACACACCCAGAATAACCTTTGGCTACATGTCTGGGTACCCTGTGGCCCAGTCAGGCTGACACATAAAGTTAACCATCACAAACTGTGACCAGAAGAAAAAGATGTAGGTCTCACATGGACAAAGCCAACAGTTGTCTACTCTCCATTCGGCAGAATAAGATGCAGCCATTAGGGACTTCCCTGGTGGTGCAGTGGTTAAGAATCCGCCTGCCAATGCAGGGGACACAGGTTTGAGCCCTGGTCCAGGAAGATCCCACATGCTGCAGAGCAATTAAGCCCGTGCGCCACAACTACTGAGCCTGCGTGCCTAGAGCCCGTGCTCTGCAACAAGAGAAGCCACTGCAGTGAGAAGCCGTGTGCTGCAGTGAAGAGTAGCCCCCGCTCGCCGCAACTAGAGAAAGCCCGCACGCAGCAACAAAGACCCAACAAAGACATTAATTAATTAATTAATTATTTTTTAAATGCAGCCATTAAAAAGCTGATGTGGCTAACTTTGTGTGTCTAGTAGTTAAGGGCTTTTTGTTTTAAACTCAGTTAAGCCTCCTAACAGCCCTGCAAGGTGAGGATTGTCATATCTTCATTTTTCAAATGGAGAAATCAAAGCACAGAGAAGTTTCAAAATTTGCCCAAAGTTGTATGGCCACTGAAGGGCCAAGCTGGCATTGGAACCTCGTCTGTCTGGCTCTAGAGTTAATACACTGTTAAAGTGCAGTAAGCTGTGTGTCCAGCAGGAGGTAGAGTGTGATCCATGTGTGGGAAACTAGAGCCCCCTCCCAGACCACATGTGTTTACTGATTATTTAAAGAAAATGATTTGAAATAATACATAAGAATCTATATTAGTGGTTACTTCTGGACAGTGGGTTTAGGGGGGCTGAGCAGTGATGGGGACAGTTGGTTTGTGTTCTTTTCACACCCTTGTGTACTGTTTGGCATTATGTTCCAAATTGCACCCACGATTGAAATCTCTGACTCCAGAATCCAAGCTCCTAACCTTCAAACTGTATGGCTTCTCCCCACGTCCACACAGGTGACCCTGGCAGGCTACGGCTTCACCTTCCGCTATTCGCCAGGTGGCAGACACGTGGCGTACAACGAAGGCAGCAGGAGCCCACATGAGGGGGACCTTGAGTTCATTAGCATGGACCTGCACAAGGGATGTGGTAAGAGGCCAGAGAAGGGATTCAGGACCATGGAGACATGCTTCTCAGACAAGGGCAGTTGTAGGTTTTCACAGCCGCGGACAGCAGATGGCCAAGCACAGGAGTCAGGCTGAGCCAGGGAACCACAGTAGGGATTCAGAACCATGGATAGCGCCCACACACATGAAGGCATCTGTGGGGCAGTAGTCCAGCGCCAAGGGCAGTGAGCAGTTGACTGCAAGGAAGCCCTGCAGCTCCAGAGGTTCACGTTCAGGATCTGTGTAGACTTGGAACGTGAGAGTTGCCCAGGAGTCATCTAGGAGGGGCTGTTGAGTAAGCAGTTGGCTGTCCACGTCAGCAGCACAGGAGCGAGGTCTGGATGGAGACTCAGATGTCAGCAGTATCTCAGGAGTTGTCAGTTGAAGCCCAGAGATGGGAATGAAATTATCCAAGGAAGGTGTATGGGGAGAGAAGAGAGCACTTTGAGAAGAAGATTCCTTGAGGAGGTCTCGGCCTCTCCTTTCCAAACCCCTCGATATGACCATCCATGTGCCTGCCCGCCTCCTCCCACTAACTAAGCTCCCCCAGGGAAGCAATGGTACCTGTGCCTCCAGCACCAGAGGGCAAAGGTCTGGCAGAGTCAACTCTCAGTGTTTGTTGAATGCTTATATGGAGTGTTGTCTGCATCATGTGATTTAGGAAGCATAAGAAAAATCAAACCCTGCTGTCTCCTTTGCCCTCCCCTGCTGAGTGAGGCTGAGTTCAGTGCCCATCCTTCTGCGTTCCCTCATGTGCTGTTCTGTCTCCTCTGTAACCCAGGTGATCCCACACTATAACTGTCTGTCCACTGGACTGTCAAGGGCTGGGACCCAACCAACCTCTTATCTGTGTTTTAAGAATGTGGGAAGGGGCCTGGCACACAGGGCTCTGAGGACTCATTGAATAAATAGGTGCATGCATGAAAGACAAGTAGATGAGGGAGTGAGCCAGTGAAAGCGGGGATGAAGGGATGGCTGAGGGCGTGAATGAGTAATTGAGAGACCCATGAGGGACTGAGAGTAGGTGAGTAAGGAGTGAATGAACAGACGAGAGCCTGTATGTTTGGGTGGCTGAGTGTGTGAGCCCATGCTTGAGTCCATGAGAGAAAGGAAGGGGGGGGCGTGTCAGTGAGCAGGACATCTGGACTGAGCTGCCACCTCCTCCCCTCCCTCCCCAGGGCCCTCCCGCCGCAGTGACCTCCAGACCCTGGGCTACTGTCTGCTGAAGTGGCTCTATGGGACCCTGCCATGGACGAACTGCCTTCCCAACACCGAGGATATCATGAAGCTGAAACAGAAGTGAGTCTGGGGGTCAGCGGAGCCCATCACTGCCCAGTACTCCTGCAGGGGGGACTGAAGCTCAGAACCCAATAGGGAACAGAAAAGAGGCGGGGGCGGCTTCTGGCAGAGTCAAGGCCTCTGCAGTTCTCAGGAATCTGCCGTACCATCCATTCCAGCAGACAGGAGCGTGGGCTCTGGAGCCACACTGCCTGGGGTCAGACTCCAGCCCCACTGCTGCAGGGTGTTGGGTGGGCAGCTTAACCTCCACAAGCTTCAGTGTCCTCCATCAGGTGGGATTCTATTAGCACCCACCTCAGGGGGCTGTGGAAGGATTCGGGGGAGTCAGGTACGCAGCACTCAGCACAGAGCCTGGCCTGTAGAAAATGCTCACAGTGTACAGGACACCATGAGTCATTCACTCCCACGGGGACACACAGGCAACCTGAACAACTTGGCCTGGGCCCTGCCTCGGCATCTGGCAACACTGGCCTCTTTTACATGCTGCCCTCACCTCTGCATGTAAAAGCGCCGGTCCTGCTGGTTCTGTTAGATGCTCAGCACCAAGGACAGAGGGCACTGCGGTGCCAAGGGAGGTGCTGCTGAGTGTGTGGTTCAGCACCAAGGACAGAGGGCAGCTGGGCTCAGAGGGAAGCAAGCACAGGGGCTTTGGTCTTCAGCACCAAGGACAGTAGACGGCTAGATACAGGGAAGGTCTGCAGGTCCACATGTTGGGATTCAAGATCTGGTATAGGCTTGGGGCATGAGAGTTGCCCCAAGAGGAGTCATCCAGGAGGGGCCATCCAGGAGATAGTTGGCTCTCCCATCTGAAGTGCAGGAATGAAGTCCAAACGGAGCCTTAGACCCCAGCAGTGTCTCAGGAATTGTCAGCAGAAGCCCTGGGAGAGGATGAGAGATTATCCAGGAAAAGTGTGCAGAGTGGGAAGAGGGAAAGCTCTCCAGTGAACAGCATTGAGTCTGCCGTACTTTTCAGTTCTCAGCATGCTGTGTTGTTGGTTCCTGTTGAGCCTGTCTCTCATTTTATTTTGCCTCCTTTATTATCCCCCAACTTCCTTCTCTCAACTGGACACACATACTTGCTGAATATATGTCCTACCGATATGCTTGTGTAAATGTACTTGTATCCTTAAACTTGCATGACGGTGGTGGCACTGTGTGTATTTGACTTGCATAAATGGTATTCTGTTCTGAATCTCACCTGTTTCTGGCTTTTTTCACTCAACACTTTAACCCCATCATTACACGTGCATCAACTTTACTGCTTCTGACTACTGCTTTCACATAAGTTTGTATAGACACGTCTATGTCCTTAAACAACATATGATGAGTGTATTTTACTTGCATAAATGGTACTGTGCTCTAAATTTCATTCTCTTTCTTTCACTCAATGCTATATTTTTTAAACTTTACATTGTTAAAGAAGCTCAGTGCTTCTCCTCAATTAATTTTAGATGTAGCTGTGTCCTTGAAAAATATGTTGTGTTTGAAATATGTTATGTTTGATTTATGCCGATCGAATGCACACCCAGATGCCATGCCCCAGATCTCACCGTCCTTCAGGTTTCAGCTTAGTCGTCACTCCCCAGGGAGCCCTTCCCTCACCCGCACTGCATCAGGTCTCCTGATTGTTCATGCTCAGAGGAAGGGACACCTGTCACATTGGCCTGCCCGTAATGACCTGTTCAAGGCTGACCTTTATTGTATACTTTCCTGTGCCGGGCAGTGTGCCCAATGCTCCCCTGTGTCATCCTCAGAGCAGCTCTGAGGTAAGTGCTCTCATGATCTGAAAGCACAGAGAGCTTAGGTAGTCAGCCCAGGTCACACAGCTGACTAGAGTTGCTCCCAACTCATTTGACTCCAGAGGAGGCCCTTTCACCTGGAAGCTAGTGTCTCCCAAGTATGGGAGGCTTATCGCACGTGGATTGGTGGTGTTTGGATGCTACCATCCTCCACTCATCAAATACTCAGTGAGCACCTCCCATGCACCAGGCTCTATTCCAGGGCCTGGGGATACAGGAGTAACTAGGACAAACATCCCTGCCCTCAGGGAACTCGCATTCTAATGGGGGAGATAGACAGTACAGAGATAGTGAAACACACAGCATGGCAGAGGTCAGACGGTGGGGGCCATCAGGTCGGAACCCTGGGTAACCATTAGGGGGGGCTGTCAGGGTGTGGGCATGCCTGCTCTTTTAGACTTAAAGGCTAGGGCAGTTCTCATGGCAGTGGTGACAGATGAATCACCTCCAGAAAGGCAGTGAGGCAAGTAGGAGGTCCCACTTCGGTGCTAATATGCCCCAACATCTCTGCTGAAGGACGAAGAGATGGAGAAAGAGAGAGCAGCCTTCAGCTCCCAGGTTTCCTCTGCATCAGAACCTGCCAGAACATGAGCCCATTTCCCTGCTTTCTTCATTTCTTTCTGCACTTATTTTCTGGTTTTCAGTAGTTTTCCATTTTTGCATTGAAGCCAGGTGAAAACGAGTCACAGAATTAGCAACACAAGTAGTTGGAGCCCACAGCCCAGCCGCTAAAGCGGTTAAGTGAGGCTGAAGTTTGTGAACTGCTCCTTGAAGCGCTCTGCTGTGTTAGTGACGAGGCTGAGTTGCTCTTATGAGGAGACCCCGAAAGACTGCGGCTCAAACGAGGTAAATCTTTACTTCCTTCTCACTAACAGCCCCAAGGTAGGAGACCAAGGGTTGTGGGGTACCTCGGCCCCCCTCATACTGGGTGCGAGCTCTAGTGCCACTGACACGCGTTGCTTTTAGAGGGCAGGACCGGAAATGACATGTCTCTTGGTCACGTGGCCACCCCAAGCTGCAGTGGGGGCTGGGAAATGTCTCCAGCCTGTGGCTGCCGACCCCTGGGATTCTGCCATCACAGGGGAGAAGTGACACTGGGCGCCAGGTAGCGGACTCCTCCGCAGTGCCCCCTTTAGTCGATTTCTCTGAAGGCAGGGACCGCGTCAGCTCTCTTGTCACTGTGCTGTTCGCAGTACAGCGCTTGGCACGTGGGTGCTCACGAGATGGTTGCAGGACGGATGAACGACTAAGGAAAGAAGGCGTGAACCTTCTTCACACCCAGGCCTGGGCTTCCGTGTGGATACACGGGTCAGGCAGATGCAGCCCCAGCCTTGGAGGTGCCCAGGCTGGCAGGAGACGCACAGGCAGGAAGTGAGCGTTGCCTGTGAGGGTGGAGGCAGCCCCGGGGCATTTTGGGAGCAGAGGGGAGGCACGTGACCTGGCCTCAGGCCCCTGGGAGCCCTTACCCAAGAGACGCCTGACCCGGTCTGTCGAGGAGTTTCCCAGGCAGACAAAGGGGAAGCAAGATTTCTGCGTGGACAGCATGTCACATGTGTGAACACTCTGTTCGTTCTTTCGTGCATTCTGAACCTGCTTCCTGAGGCTCCGCTGGGCTGGATCCTCCCTCCCCCTACCTCCTCTAACTCCTAAGAACAGTCGTATCTCCCTTTTCACCTCTCTCCCACCATCCCCTTCACAGGAGTTAAACAAATGTGACTGGGACATGCTTCACTAAGAGGCTCCGCCCTTGCCAAGTCGGACGCAGAGTAAATAAAATAGGTCGTAGTAATCACTTTCATATCAATGACTTCAGAATAAGTAAGAGTTCCTTCCAGAACCCCAGATCCCAGCCACGATCACAGAGGGAGGGCGGGGAACATGAAAATGCTCCACAGAGAGCATCAGTGGTGATGTGGGACTCATTCTAGACACCCCCAGCCCAGCCTCTGTCGGTTGACTTGAGGCAGTAACCAAAGGGCCCACAAGGGGGCAGTGTTGCCACATGCACGTTTTCCGGACCCTTAACCTGTCCTCTCCGACGTCTTACTGGTGTGCGTGGCTTTTTTCCGTTCACTCAGCGAATATGTATTCATTTTTTTGAAAGTTCTAGTTCATGACAGAATGAATGAATAAAAGAAAGAGGAGAGGCAATTTGATTCCCCATGGCTTTCTGTTGTGCAAGGCCCCCAGCAGGGAAAGCACAGACTCCGGTTGGAGTTGGAGTTGCTTCCTGCTCTCAAGGCTGCCACTGGGGGGAGGTCCCACGAACACAGTGACAGCCTGTGATGGGAGAATTGCTCACACAATTTACAATGTCCTGAGGCTGGCACAGCCCTTTTCTGCCATCACTCGCTCGCTCAATCATTTACCACATACATCCTGAGGCTGCTGGGGAGAGACCAGGGTCAGACCCAGCCCTTCTTGTGCACATTTGAGAGTTGCTGTGGGGGATCCGTGGACCTACGCGCAGGGTGTGCAGACACTCAGCAGGGATCCATTTCCTCCACCTGCAGGGGTCCAGGGGAAGCTTCCAGGGGACCAGCCCTCAAGCCATGTCCAGAAGGGAGAGCAGCCACTCACTGGGGGTCAAGGTGGGGATAGGCTGCCAAAGGCAGAGGAGCAATATGTACAGAGGCCAGGGGATGTGGGTGGATGTGTGACCTGGTTGGGCTAGAAGGAGTTTGGTGTGACTGGAGTATGAGATGGAGGGAGGAAGCCAGGGAGGCAAAGCCACAGGGGCTGGTGGCTTTGCTGCCAGAGGTTTCCCAACAGGGCACTAGGGAACCACAGGAGGGCTGCGAGCAGGGAGGGGCAGGGTCCACTCTGGGCATAGAAAGACTCTCTGGGGCTGTGGGGGGCTGGGTGCATGGAAAGCTGGGGAGGAGGCTGGGGTCCAGGGAGAAAGGGTGAGGCCTGAGCTGGGCCATGGACAGAGGGGGGGGATGGGGCAGAGAGTGCAGGGGAGCAGGAGGGTGGGGCTTGGGGACTTGTGGGCTGTAGGGTGGGGAAGGGGAAGACAGCACCCCAGCCTGGGTGGACAGTGGGGAGCCAGCCCGGTGGTCCAGGCCAGAGGAGGATGCAGGAGGCCAGGACTCTGAGGATGGAGCCAAAGAAGTGGATGAACTTTCATTTCTCTTTCTTGCTTTTTTTTTTTAATTGAGGTAGGTTTACAATAGCATGTTCGGTTTTTTTTTAATAAATTTATTTTATTTATTAATTTTGACTGCGTTGGGTCTTTGTGGCCGCATGCGGGCTTTCTCTAGCTGCGGAGAGCAGGGCTACTCCTTGTTGCGGTTTGCAGGCTTCTCATTGCGGTGGCTTCTCTTGTTGCAGAGCACGGGCTCTAGGCGCGCGGGCTTCAGTAGTTGTGGCACGAGGGCTCAGCTGTCGTGGTTCACAGGCTCTAGAGCGCAGGCTCAGTAGTTGTGGCGCACAGGCTTAGTTGCTCCCCGGCATGTGGGATCTTCCCGGACCAGGGATCAAACCTGTGTCTCCTGCATTGGCAGGCGGGTTCTTAATCACTGTGCTACCAAGAAAGTCCCCAGCATGTTAGTTTCATTATACAGCACAGTAATTCAGTTATATGTATATGGATATATATATATGAATATATATGTGAACATATATATATTCTATTTCAGATTCTTTTCCCTTATAGATTATTACAAAATATTGAGTAGAGTTTCCTGTGCTATGCAGTAGGTCCTTGTTGGTTATCTATTTTATATATAGTACTGTGGATATGTTAATCCCAACCTCCTAGTTTATCCCTCCCCTCCCAACTTTCATTTTTCTTGAGTGGTCCAAGAGGGTGTATATGTGTGTGTGTGTCTGTCTGTCTGTGTGTCTGTGTCTGTGTATTTATACATGTATATGTATACAAATATGTGTGTGGATAGACAGATAGATAGTTGATCCTCATTATTCACAGATTCTGTATTTGTGAATTGACCTCTTCACTAAAATGTATTTGTAACCCCAAAATCAATACTTTGAATGGCTTTCAAAGTCATTCTCAGACACGCAGAGTGGAGAAAATTGAGTTGCCCGATGCACATGATCCTAGCCGAGGTTGAACAAGGCGACACTCTGCCTTCTTGTTTCAGCTCACAAGTGTCCTTCATGTGGTCTGTTTAGTGCCACACTTTCCACACTTTTATGCTTTTTGGGGGGGGATTTTGCTGTTTAAAATGGCCCCAAGCATAGTGATGAAGTGCTAAGTGCAAGGAAATACGTGTGTGAGATGAGCACCCTTCAGGTGTGAACTATAGTGCTGTAGGACCAGAGATCCATGTGAATGAATCAACATTATATTAAATAAGATGTCTTTAGGCACACAGGTAAAACCAGGTGATGTATTGATCAGCTGGTAAAAATGTTACGATTGGAAGCTGTGCTTCTGGTAAACTCCTGGCTCAGAATTCACTCCTTCAGTGTCCAAGGCCTAACTACCATGCATAATGAGAACTAGGGCACATCTACCAGACATCCTGTTTCAGAAGGTTGCTCTCCTTCCCTAAAAGGCCTTTCACATGTACCTCTGTCCTCTCAGGTTTCTTGGCAACCCAGAAGGCCTCGTGGGACAGTGCAGTCGCTGGATCAATACCTCAGGTATGTCCCAAGGGGAGGGAGCAGGCGGGGGCCTTGGAGGGACCGGGGCTCAGGCCCATCCCGGGGATGCCTCTCTTTACACCCCTCTATATTCCTTCTTTGAGTTTTCCAAATCACACATGTATTTGTGCCCCTTGTAGAAAAACAGAAATCTCCCCCCAAATTTCAGAAGTGTGTCTGAACAATAATAACAGCAACACACACACACACACATGCAACCACACACACATAATGTGTGGGGTTTTTTAATGGAATCATATTACGTATATTGGTCTCTGACTTACTTTTTCATTTAAGAAGGTGATACCTTAGAGATTTCTGTGTCAATACTTGTAGAATTTTATGGGTATTTTTTTTTAATTGTGGTATAATACACTTAACGTCAGTTAAAACTACAGTTCTGACTCATTAGTCAGTCCTGAAATCCATTTAACGGGTCAAAAACAGGATTTTTAAAAATTAAAAAACAGAAAAATATGAATGCCTTACAGAAGTTAAGGAAATGCCATATCTTCAGTGATACATATTTATATTCATATATATGTATGTGAGTAATGGGTTATAATTAGAAATACATCTTACATTTACATTTTATGTTATAAAATGTATTTTTAATTATATCTCTATTATAATTTCATTTGTTTTTTTGTTTGTTTGTTTTTAGATTCCACATATAAGCAATATCATATGATATTTGTCTTTCTCTGTCTGGCTTATTTCACTTAGTTTGATAATCCATGTTGCTGCAAATGGCATTATCTCATTCTTTTTTTGGCTGAGTAATATTCCACTGTATATATATATATGCCACATCTTCTTTATTCATTCATCTGTCAATGGTCATTTACGTTGCTCCCCTGTCTTGCCTACTTTAAATAGTGATGCTATGAATACTGGGGTGTGTGTATGATTTTGAATTAGAGGTTTCTATGGGTATATGCCCAGAAGTGGGATTGCTGGTTCATATGGTAACTCTATTTTTAGTTTTCTGAGGAAACCTCCATACTGTTCTCCATAGTGGCTGCACCACTTTACATTCCCACCAACAGTGTAGGAGGGTTCCCTTTTCTTCACACCCTCTCCAGCATTTATTGTTTGTAGACTTTTCGCTGATGGCCATTCTGACCGGAGTGAGGTGATAACCTCATTGTAGTTTCAATTTGCATTTCTCTAATAATTAGCGATGTTGAGCATCTTTTCATGTAAACCATCATTTTTAAAGCCAATCCCTATTACTGGAGATTGAGGCTGTTTTTGTTTTGTTTGGGGGAGTGTTTTTTTCCAGCATCCCTGCTATAGGACGTCTACATTGCTCTCTAAACATGAGGCAGAAAGACAGCCGGAAAAGGATAGTTTATCCCCTCCAGCTCTGTAAGGACTCTTTTGCGGTACGCGGGCCTCTCATTGTTGTGGCCTCTCCCGTTGGGGCGCCCAGGCTCCGGACGCGCAGGCTCAGCGGCCATGGCTCACGGGCCCAGCCGCTCCACGGCAGGTGGGATCTTCCCCGACCCGGGGCACGAACCCGCGTCCCCTGTATCGGCAGGCGGACTCTCAACCACTGCGCCACCAGGGAAGCCCAGGACTCATTTTTAAATTAACTGAAATCCCTGGATTCAGATCATGTCTCTGCTGCTCAAGTCACTCTCCCCTCCAGCCTCGGGCTCTTGCTCCGTAAGAATGAGCCCCATCGGCAGTTCCCTGGTGGTCTAGTGGTTAGGATGCCAGACTTTTACTGCCGAGGGCCCGGCCAGGTTCAATCCCTGGTCGGGGAACTGAGATTATGCAAGCTGTGCCAGCATGGCCAGAAAAAAACAAGGAGCCCCACGGTTAGTTTATTACAGCTCTGCTGATTCTAAGCCAGTCACGGGGAAGTGGAGCTGGTGGCACCAGTGGGGCTGGTGGGGCCGGGCTTGGGGTGGGCGGGGCCAGAAGGAAGTTCAGCCCCAGGTTTACCAGCCTCTCTGAGCCTCCGCTTCCCCACGTGTAAAATGGGGCCAATAATAGCCCTCACCTCCCGAGGGTTATCGCGAGAATTCGGTGTAGAGCCTGGCCCAGGGGTGCGGCCTTAGCTTCTGTTGCAGCCCTAATCAAACGTGCTCAGAGCCAGCCCGAGACAGACATTGCTCAAGTGGGAGCTATTACGATTACTGTATTGGTTTCATAATTGGCACTTTTAAAAAGTGTAATAATGACATTGTGCTATTTAGGGAAAACAAACAACAAAAAGGCTTTATCTTTTAAAACAGCCTCTATCTTTCAAACTCCGTCCCTGGGACAGCCAGCCTGGTTTTGTAAGCCAGTGAACTAAGTTTCTGTGGGGTTTTTTTGGCCTCAAACCCTGACTCGCGGGATCTTAGTTCCCTGACCAGGGATCCAGCCCGTGCCCCCTGCAGTGGAAGCGTGGAGTCATAACCACAGGACTGCAAGGGAAGTCCCCTAAGAATTGTTTTACAGTTTGAAATGGCTGGGGAGAAAAGTCAAGAGAAGAACACTTTGTGACACGTGAAAGCTGTCTGACGTTCCAGCTGCAGAGTCCATAAATAAAGTAGTCTTGGTGCATAGGTACGCCCATTGGCTTCTTGCCTTCCGTGGGCCTTTTGTGGGAGAACAGCTGAGTTGGGTCCTGGCCACAGAGATTCCCAGCGTACAAAGCCAAAAATATTTATTCTCTGGCACTTTACAGTAAAAGCTTGCTGGCTCCCATTTAGAGATACCCACCAAATAGTTGGAGATAAAATCATATAATCAGCCTGGATTTGCTTTAAAACAATACAGCAGGGGGAAGGGGTAGGGGTTTTGATGAAACAAGATGGGCATGAATTGACAGCTGATGAGACTGGGTGACGGGTACGCTGCTGTTCATGGTACCGCTCTCCTGTTGCTTACATTTGATGTTTTCCAAAAAAAACAATTTAAATCTAAATGGTCGTGGCAGTGCCGGGCACAGAGGAAGCACTGAGCACCACGGCTGAGACCCTCTAGGCAGAGCCCCTCAGGCTCTGGGTTGGGTACCCCTCTCAGGCTCCTCCCGTGTCTTGACCACAGAGACCCTGCAGGAGTACCTGAAGGTGGTGATGGCCCTCAAGTACGAGGAGAAGCCGCCCTACACCGCCCTGAGGAGCAATCTGAAAGCCCTGCTTCAGGATCTGCGGGTGTCGGCCTATGACCCCTTGGACCTCCAGGTGGTACCCTAGGTGCGTTCCAGTGGGAAGAGTTTGTGAGGCTTAACCCTCTCCCCAGCTCCCACCGCTGTTTCCACCGATGCCATTTGATGTTTATACTCCAGGAGCCAACTTCCCAGTGAGCTGCTGCCTTTTTCCACAGGATTCTTGAACCTTCCAGCCCCCAGGCATCACAAGTAGCACAAGTAGCAGGAACTCGACTCAAACTGGCTTTAAGGAAGAGGGCAATTGATTGGCCCTTGTCACTAGAATATTCCGAGGGGGAAACTTTAGGTGTGACTGGATTCAGGGCCTGGAAGTTAGCACCAAGATGTTGTCTGTCTCTCTGTCTTTCTCTGTCCCTTTTCTCATCCCTCCATCCCTCTACCCATCCACCTGCAGTCGCTGCTTTCCTTTGGGTCACCCCCCCCAAAAACCCCATCTGTCCCCCACCAAAACCCCTGGCTCTGTGTCCAGTGCCTCACCTTGCTCGTGTGTGTGTGTGTGTGTGTGTGTGTGTGTGTGTGTGATGACTCTAATGTTTGACTACAGTAAGCATACACGTACAGGAAGTAGGGGAGCTAACGCCCAGGAGCTAGAAAGGCCACACAGTACAACACGTGGATGAACACATCGACAAAAGGTTCCACATCTTTATAAAAGGGGCTGTATTGGTCCTTTTGCATTTTTCGTTGTTGTTCCACTGAGCCCATATGGCCATTCCTTGGGATCATGGGGAAGGGCAATTCATACAGTTTGGTTCCTTCCCTCACAGTCTTGCAGCTCTTCCATGGTGGAGGTGAAGGATGCTCTTTATGACGCCAGTGGCTGGGTGTTTGCTTGCTTTGCCAGGGTTTTGTTTTCCAGACAAAACACCTTGAACACTCGTGTGCACACAGGCCTGAGGATGGATTTCTTTTGAAGGGGATAAGCAGATTGCTCTGCCCGGGGGCTGTACTCACTCATTTACACTCCCCTTAGCACTGAGTGAGAGCGTACAGGAATCTGTGGAAGGTCAAAATTATAAACTCAGTTCACTTGACGGTTCATTTTGGCGAGGCAGCATGGATGGGTTCTGAGGAGCAGCTTCCCCAAGGCCCTCCCCTCTCCGTGGGGTTGTCATTTCTCTCACATGTCTGTCTGGATTCAAAGCTCAGTGTCTGTCCAACTCAGTGGTTCTCAGACAGAGGCAGTGTTCCCCCAGGGGCCATTTGGCAGTGTCTGGAGACATTTTTGGTGCTCACGCCTGGGGAGAGGTGCTGCTGGCATCTCAGGGGTCGAAGCCGGGGATGCTGCTACCTGTTGTGCGACACACAGGCCGCCCTGCTGTCAGCAGTGCCATGGCCGAGGAAGCAGGCCCACGTGCGTCTTGAGGAGCGTCCTTGCGGGCGGCAGCCTGTCTCCCACAGTGTGGTCTTCTTCCGTTGGCACCTTGACAACAGGTGCGTCTTCAGCCCTGCAACCCCTACTCACATCCCAGAGCTGAAACCACGAGGTGACGTGTGTGTCCGGCTCTTCACACGGTGCCTGGGTGCAGAGCGCTCCAAAAATGCCAGGTTGTTTGTTTGTTTGTTCAGTAACCTAGCAGGCTTCCTGCCTAAATCACAGACACTCTCCAGAAGTGAAGGCGTGACCTCCACCCAGCTTGCCACCCTCCCAGTCTCTGTCCCCCCAACCCCCAGCTGTCCTGAGAGACCTCTGGGTCCTCCCACACCCCTCTCTGCCCCCAGCCCTGTCCCTGCAGGCGGCTGCCAAGTCTCTTCTAGCCCTCTCCTCCAGGGCTCTGCCTCTGCCCGGACCCCCCAGAGTTTGGTCACCTGCTGGCGGTGAGCTCTGGGAGGGCTGGGTCACGTCTGTTTCTGCACCTCTGTGCTTTCCACTCACCTCACTGGCCTGGCTCATAAATATTCCACCCATATCTACCGAGTGGGTGAGTCCAGCCTTCCCGTCAGTGCTGGCCTGTCTTACAGTACCTCTCTGTCTCCCACCCCCAGTACCATGGAAATTTAAAAGCTAAAGACCAAACGGCCCCTTTCAGGATCATTACAGCTCACTCTCTGGGGACCACTTACTCACTGCCAAGTTTGTCCCTTGGTTAGGAACTTAATGAAGAAATGCTCCTTAAGGAGCCCGGGGACTTTGGAGTAACTTGAGGATCATCTTGCCTCTGCCTTGGCCCGAGCGCCCAACCACCCCTCAGATTCTAGGCCAGGCCAAGCTCAATCCTACCTCAGGACCTTTGCACTTGCCATTCGCATGGTCTGTGACGATTTTCCCCTTCTTTTATTATTTATTTATTTATTTATGTACGTATTATTTTTGGCTGCGTTGGGTCTTCGTTGCTGTGCGCGGGCTTTCTCTAGTTGCGGTGAGCGGGGGCTACTCTTCCTTGCGGTGCACAGGCTTCTCATTGCGGGGGCTTCTCTTGTCGCGGAGCACGGGCTCTAGGCGCGCGGGCTTCAGTAATTGTGGCACACAGGCTCAGTTGTGGCATACGGACTGTAGAGCGCAGGCTTCAGTAGTTGTGGCACACGGGCTCAGTAGTTGCGTTGCGGGCTCTAGAACACAGGCTTAATAGTTGTGGTGCACGGGCTTAGTTGCTCCTCAGCATGTGGGATCTTCCGAGACCAGCGCTCGAACCCGTGTCCCCTGCATTGGCAGGCGGTTTCTTAACAACTGCGCCACCAGGGAAGTCCCTCCCCTTCGTTTTTGCATGACTGGCTCCTTCTCATCACTGCCTCTCAGATCCCAAGGCCTCCCCTTGTCGCCTTCTGGAGGGAAACGTGTTTAATCTGTCATGTCTCCACGCTTCTCCTCCAGACTGTAAGCCCAGCAAAGTCTTCTTGTTCCTCTTGTTCGTGGTGGTATCTCGCGTCCCTGGAAAGTAGAAAGCCCCTTTCACACAGTAGGGGCTTAAAGGGTGCTCTTTGAATGAATGACACTGACAGCCATTTTTATCGTCTTCTAGAACTTTCAGCCTGCAGTTTGAAATAGAAAAAAAAAAAAAAGAAGATATGTGACTCAAGGCCTGCTGTAGAATCACAGACAAGCTTCTAGAAAGATCCCTCGAATGTGCATTCC